>NW_019397543.1:65530-101671 GCF_000591075.1 Eurytemora carolleeae | reverse complement strand
TATCAATTAATTATTAATATATCAATTAATCAATAATATATCAATTAATTAATGGAATATCAATTAATGAATAAAATATCTATCAATAAACAAATAGAAAATAAAATCAATTAATGGATAAAATATCAATTATTAAAACAAATAGAAAATCAATTAATGAATAAAATATCAATTATTTAAACAAATAGAAAATCAATTAATGAATAAAATATCAATTATTAAAACAAATAGAAAATCAATTAATGAAAAAATATCTATCAATGAACAAAAAGAAAATCAATTACCTTACAAAATATCAATTATTTAACAAATATGAGATGAGTAATTCGTTACTTGAAAATCTAAATGTATTTTTTTCTAGACTGAATTTGTTAGTTACAAAATTTGTTTGATTTATTTCGTCATAGAATTAAAGAAAAAATTTAACAAATGCATTCATAAGCTATTTCTTTACTGGTTTAATATGGGTAAAAATCCGGTATTGAGTTTTGGTACTTTCTAATTACAGACCAAAATTGGATTTGAAATATCAATCATGAACAATTATTTACTTTAAGACTTTCTACAGTTTTGAATGAAAAAAATTATTTCAAATTAGTTCCATTACAGTTTCTTAAATATCTTCTTTCTTTTAAATTAAATGAATTTAAAAAAGATACATGGATATAATATAACAAGACTTGGCATATTTAATTTGCTGCAAAAATGTTAAGTTCTTCTGTACATGTCAACTAGTAAGATTAATTTAGTTTACAAACTTGAAAATATGAGATTAATCACCAAACCAAGGCCTTTCCTATCAAATTAATTTAATCAATAACAAGTTGAAAAGAAAAATTGAAGAAAAAAAAATTAAATAATCACAATTAAATTGCGAGGATATCCTTCCTACTTTATATTTTAAAGATTATTTTGAACATCCTCTTGTGGCCGAATTTAAAGAATTCGAACCGCGGTTCAAACATGAGACGCGGTGCAAACATGGTTGGTTCCGCTGGACATTTTAATAAGTGTTGAAAGATTTGAGCCGGCGCTCAATTGAAACCGGTTATTGCGATTCAGCAACGTGGTTAAAATTCTTTGAATTCGGCCTGAGGATTTATTATTTTTAAGAATTCACCTGACAATGTTAACTGTTTCTCATAAGCCTGGCTTATTGCTTGAACTATGAGCTGAGCGTAGGAGAACGGGGGCTTACTCTCGTCCTGAAATCAATCAATCGATCAATCAACCAACCAGTAATCAATCAATCAAATCGGTAATCAATCAATCATTCGGTCAATCAACCAAGTTTTAATCTGTCATCAATCAGTCATCAATCTGTCATCAATCAGTCATTAATTAGTAATCAAAGAATTAAAATCGTGAAGATTGTTATCTCCAAGTGAGAGATTAGATTATAAAAGACATAAAACCTCAGAGGATGTTTACGAATGAGAAAAAATAGATGAAAGAGATATTAAAGAGGTTTATCAGGTTCACCTGTATGTTATTCAAAGGAACCGGGACCGTTGAAAGTCTTCCATCTTCAGTGGGATAAACAACAGCATTCTGACTCAGCAGATTAAAATCCTATAATAACAAATATCAACTCAAGTCGTCTTCAATTCATAAATCATGATTAATAGCCGTCATAAACTCTACTAAGGCAGGAGTTGTCGTCTTTACTCCATAACTCTTAACTAAACTAGCAGTCACAAACTCTTATAAGGAAAGGTTTGTCGTCTTCAATTTATAAATCATAATGACTAGCCGTAGAGGTATATAAATCATAGTAACTAGGAGTTGTCGTCTTCAATTCATGAATCATAATAACTAGCAGTCATAAACTCTTTTAAGGAGGAGTTGTCGTCTTCAATTCATAAATCATAGTAACTAGCAGTCATAAACTCCATTAAGGGGGAATTGTCGTCTTAAAATTCATAAATCATAATAAGTAGCAGTTATAAACTCCATTAAGGGGAATCGTCGTCTTAAAATTCATAAATCATAATAACTAGCCGTCGTAAACTCTATAAAGGAAGGAGTTGTCGTCTTTAATTCATAAATCATAGTAACTAGCAGTCATAAACTCCATTAAGGGGGAGTTGTCGTCTTTAATTCATAAATCAAAATAACTAGCCGTCAACAACTCTATTAAAGAAGTAGAGGTATATAATTCATAAATCATAGTAACTAGGAGTTGTCGTCTTCAATTCATAAATCATAATAACTAGTGGTCATAAACTCTTTTAAGGAGGAGTTGTCATCTTCAATTCATAAATCATGATAACTAGCAGTCAAAAACTCTATTAAGGAGGAGTTGTGATCTTTAATTCATATATCATAATAAGTAGCCGTCATAAACTCTATTCAGGAGGAGTTGTGATCTTCAATTCATATATCATAATAACTAGCCGTCATAAACTCTATTAAGGAGGAGTTGTGATCTTCAATTCATATATCATGATAACTAGCTGTCATAAACTCTATTAAGGAGGAGTTGTGATCTTCAATTCATATATGATAATAACTAGCCGTCATAAACTCTATTAAGGAGGAGTTGTGATCTTCAATTCAAAAATCATAATAACTAGCAGTCATATTAACTAGGGAAGGAGTTAGTCTCATATATTCGACCTGCTTAATATCCTCATATTGTGTTTCTGAAGGTATAGGAGAGTCATATTGTGTATCTTGAAGGTTATGATGTACATCTGCTTGCGGTGTATGACCTCTGTGGTAGAGTTGGCTGTACGGATTGAACAACCTGCAGTACAAAAAAATGTAAACAATGAACGTAAATAAATTGAATAAGATTTCAAGATAAGAATTAAGACAGTTTTTGTGCGAAAAAAACATTTATAAATGTTCACTAGTTTATTTCTGATCTTGCTTGGTTTTCAACTTAATTATTTAATAAGATTATTTTGAAGTTCAATTAGTACATTTAAATAACTGAGTTTCGTACAAAATACTTCAGCAATCTCCCTTGCCCCCGTCTGGTACAAAATATCCGTATGATTTACATTGTAAATGTTTTCCATATTTTGAATCAGTTTTGTAACTTTTGAATAAATCTATTTTACTGAAACATTCATCTTATTGCCCTTAGAACTTAAAATTTAAATTTAGAGCTTTTATTTTTATCGCATCTTTAGAAAGATCCGACTCTCTTAAAAAAAGAGAATGAGGAAAATTGCAGAAAATTTAATACAATAAAATTACGACGGCAGGTTTGATGTTGAAATCCGTGAAAACAGTTTAAAGAGATGTTATATCAAATAAAAATTCAAGTGTGTGTAAAGTCCTTTTAATCTATATAATAAAACAAGACATTCGTATATGTAGATATGAATAAGTAAATAAGTGTGTGTAAAGTCCTTTTAATATTTAATATATTTTTTTACCTGCTTGGACTAGCTGGACACGAGTTAGGCACACTTATTGTTCCTAAATAGAAAACATTTAGGATCAAATAGTTGGGTTAAATATTTTCAAGAATTACACAACCCCCCACCCGTGATAAAGAGAACAATTTTAACACTTAAACTAATTTTAAAAGGCCAATAAAATTCAATAACGAGTAAATAATGCAAAATAAATTGATGCGCTAGCTTAACAAGCGACACCTGAATTTAGAGTTTACTGTCTCTTCGGGCGGGATAATAAAAAAATAATTTTTAAATGAGACTTACATTTTAATGTGAACTTAACAGTAATAGGGTTTTAAATCTTAAAAATTGTTTACAAGACTCGAAAATAATCTTCTATAGTGTCGATATCTAAATATTTACTTTGCAAAACGGCTGAACGGGCCCATTTTTTTTAAGGACCTAGCGTAAGCCCAGGGAAGGTTTGTGGATGATCGAATTTTCAAAAATTTGTTCAAACAAAATTCTATATTTGAAAATTTTGAAAATCCACGATTTTTTTTCAATTCGCAACATCATTTTTTCAACAATGTTTACAAAGAGAACATGCTCAATTGAAGTAGAGGATATGCGCGAAGCGCCCAAAAACGTAGTTTTTTATATTTTGGAAGGGGTTTTGTCGTGCTTTGCTCTTTTAATCTGTTTGGAAAATATCAACTAATCTTAAATCACAGGACCAGGACATCATATCCCTTTATTCTTATCTTATATCTTATGTTTAAACCATTATCAAATTATAATCTNTGGGAATGCGCCAATTCCTACCATGAAAATCCGCCAAATAGAATATTAAACCGGTTTTTTAAACTCAACTCTGTAGAAAATAAGATGCAACTTGAATCCGAAAGCTCAAGCCGTAAATAAAGCCCAACGACAGCTTAGATCCGAGCCGTATTTTTCCGAGTTTTTTAAATCGCGGGCTCCGGATCCTTAAAATCCGCAACATTTTGACTTCCAGGACTAGGACCAGGATCCGCACAAACAAGATAAAAAAATTGCTTTCAAAACATCACAATATTTGGCTAATGAGTGATAATTAAACAATTCCTAATCTATAAAAAGTTTTAGCATAAAATACGCGGAAAAACATTGAAACTTCTTTACTTGGTTGAAAAGACGGTACAAAATTTAAAGAAATGTTCATTGTCTGGAATCCAGTTTTTGAAGGGCTGATTCTAAATCTGGATCCAGGTTCATGAATCCTGAGCTTGTAAATGTCTGAACTGTACCTGAACTAAGGATTGAAAGTACAGCCGAATACTTGTACTGGGAAACCGGATAGAACAACTAAAAGAAAACAATAATATTAATATGTCATCATAAACTTCTATCAGGCCACCAAACGACTATTATAGAGGAGGGGTAGTAGAGCATGCATCTATAATGTGTCCTGCCGTGTTGACGTATTACACCACGTGTTACCCTACTGTGACAGGCCATTCTTAAGGAAAATCTGCTTCACCCCGGCGCCCCAACATAGGCCTAAATTGTACCGTCTCGATCCTCTATGACTGGCGCCCCAGAATCAAAACAAAGTCCTGGCTGGGACGAGTAAATTTCTGACCCGGACCTGCGGCCCGACCTTGCCGGCTCTACAGACCTCTAGAGTAAACAAAAATAGCCAGCCATGCTTTAAAAAAAAAAAAACTAGGCCAAGAACTCGATGAATGTACAAAAATAAAATAAATAATCTTGCTTTAAAAATTTTAATACTCACGTTTTAGGCATTTCCACAGGTGGGGCACTCTTTCGTTGGAAATGACCGTCGAGAAAAATTCCATTTTTTCCATTGCACTTCAGGAAAAACCGGGATTTCTCGAACAGAATTTCAACATGAGCTCGACTGATGAAACTCGAATTGCCTAGATGAATGTCAACGTTGCCTTGGGTCGAAGAGTTGCGTCCAATAATGGTAGTACTATTTCTAACCAGAAACTCGAACTCTTTTCCACGGATTTTTGCCAAAGCCTGACCCCCTGCATCCTTCACCCTAAACGGGGAGTTCGAGGGGTCTTTTAAAGCTAATAACGCCCAGGCATCTGCACTATCGTCGTGATCGAAATCCGACATTTTGTTTTGAATGTTCTGTTATACAATCCCGTGTTTACTGTGGAGTGTTGGTGGCAGCAGCAGTGCCGGACCGACACCGCGGTAGAGTTAGCACAACAAACCTGAAATAAAACAGCTGATGAACAGAAAGCTTAAAAACAAGAAGGTTCAAGACGATATTTATAAATGCAATGGTATATTTCTTGACTAATTAATATAATCGTACTTAAGTTAGAAAAGATTAGAAGCTGTAGATTTCAATTTTGATCAAATTAATTTTGAAAAATTAGTTTGATCCACTTTAACGAGCTTGAACTTTTTATTTCTAAAATGATCCTGCAGATTTTCTGCATTGTGTTTTCGAGCATTTCTTCGTTTTGATCGTTTCACAGATACACGGTAATTCCGGTAATACAGGCGCGAACACAGGATTTTAGTCAGAAGAAGTATAATTTTTGCCCCCTTGGCCCTTGAATTGTGCCCACTTATATCCCACTGTCTCAATTCAAGGACTGTATATGTATATAGATGTATCCATTTGTAATGGTTCTGTATTACCCTCTGAAGTCAGTTAGTTTAATCATTAGTTCTCAGTTCTCTTTATTCTCCCCTAATGCAAAAGTCTCATGTCTCATGAGGATCTAAACTAGTTTCTTTCTAACTGCCTTAATTATCAACTATGTAAGCCTATAGCATTTGATATACTTTTGGAAAGCCCTTGGGCTTTGATTAAATAATCTGTAAAAATGTTTTGCAAATCTTCAAATATTTAATGCAATATAACATAATATATAATAAATAATGTACATTTTTGAAAAGGTCTTCACAAAGCGAATTCAAATATTATACATTGTATATAATATTTCAAAAGCATTTGTGCAAAAAGCTATGCAAAATTTCTTTGCAAAAAATGTGGAATATGCTTCCTTTTTCTTAAAGCTTTCCAAAGAGCTATAAAATATTGAAATCCAAGACCGAAAGTAGGTCTTATATTGCTCTAGTCTGGTAAAGGTAAAATAAGGGATTCAGGCAGTATGTCTTGACGGCTCAGACAGTAGGTATAAAAGAGTGGCATGTGTTAGTTAGAAAAAATAAAAAAAAATGACACCAAAACTTTTCGATTTATATATAAAAAAAAACTCCAGGGATAATTTCAAGAAAAAATAGTTTTTAAACAAGAGGTGTGCAACCATGTGGTTCATCATCCAAGATTTGTGTTCATATTATATTGTGAAACCCAAAATACATTGGATTAGTAAGACCACTTTGAGACAGAAGTTATGATATTGAATGTCCAGTGAACAAGAACCACAGTAATTAAGCACCGTACGTACACTGACCCACTTAACTGAATTTGCTGATTTTAAGGCCAATATGGAAAAACAATTTTCTTAATAACATCAAAAATAAAAAATAAAAAGCTAAAATTTCTCAGTTTTCCGGGTCCTAATACAGGATTAGTATCATGAAGTAATTTTCTTGTCAAAATATCAACTTGATGAACATCAGATTGGTAACATGTAGGAATTATGAATTATTATAATTTGTGGCAAGTGTTCATAAAGGAAGTGACTGGCAATGTATGTCAATTGAACTGAGATTGTAGTTTTGTGAAGAAATTTTTTAGGATTCACATATAAAACGTTTTATTGATGGTTTGATTTTAATCTTCCTGACTGAAACAATCTCAAGAACTGACAAGAGGCAACCCCAACCGAAATATATTTTCGATAAAATGTGGAACTAACATCTACTTTTATGCTCTACAGAGGTTTGGTCCTTCATCATCACCTTAAATATACTTCCGAGTTTGAGCGCAAAGTCAACTTTCAAAATCATCCATTTGAGTGGTTACGTTTTGAGAATCGATTTTTTTAGAATTATTAAATGACGACAATAACTGTAAACAAACTAGTTGTTTAGGAACAGGTTAAGAAAATAAAAATTAACTCTGATCATCGAAAATAAGTAATCTTATTCAGTTATTAGTTTCTGTAATCTCTCATTGTTTACAAACATTTTCTGTAGATTTTCTGGAATTCTTATTGAAAAGATGAAATTTAAAGACTTTATAGAAATCTGCCAAAAAATATGTAAAGAAGAGAAATTCAATATAATGATGAAAAAGAAATAATTATTTTTAACATTGACTTTTTTTGACAAATTTCTATTGAGAAATATGTTCCTTAATGTCAAATTAGTTTAATGTCGAATTTTTCATACATTTTTCGTCCCCTTTCTTTAATATTTTTTTTAAATTGAATAATCTCGAAATGTAACCACCCAAATAGATGATTTTAAATGTCGACTTTGCGCTCAATTTCTGTAAATATATATCATTAAAACGTTTTATATGTCTCGAATGAATCCTAAAATAAATCTCAACAATATCATTCTCAATTCAACTAACAAACATTGCCGGTCACTCCCTTTAATACACTATATCTTAGCAAGTATAGGGTTGAAACTAAAAAAGCAGGGATAGATTTTCTGGGGTGTGAAGGGGGGGGGGAAGGGAAATAGGGGAAATGAAATGGGAAGGTATAAGGAAGAAGAAAGGAGGAAGCTAAAGGCGAAAGTAAGGCAAGAAGGTATAGTGCAAAGATGTATGCAGCTAGGCAAAGAAAGAGAAAGTGATAGTTTAGAAGGTAGTGGATGGGATGGCAAAAAATGCTCTAGGTTTCCCATGAATATCATTTTCCACTAGAATTTATTTATTTTCTTATGCAGCGTAATAAACGTACCAAAAATGCATTAGTAAAAATATGACTTTTCACCTGACTAAATACATTATTATATATATTATTATATTGTATTATTTAATCGGAAAGTTCTAATCGATTTTGCTAACTGAACCGTGGTCGACTGGTCTACTCATAGCAAAATGAAAATAAACAACACGCCATTTCTTAGAACCATTTTCAAAACAAAAACAATTGAATAACATTGCTTAAAGGAAATGAAAAATTGTCACAATTACTCACCCAAACTTCACAACTTAGTTATGATTGTTGACAGCTCGAAAATCCACCAACATCACTGAATAATCACAGAGGGGTTTCTCCACGTGATAGGGAATAACATGCGGGTTAAAGAAGGCAACTTTCCCACAGAATGTTCTGCGCAGGCGCAAACTCGTCACATCAAAACAAACACTCTGGGAAAATACACAACGGATTAATACCGTCAGAGAAAATAATTATGACAAAGTAAAAACTAACAAACAAAAGTTGTTAAAAAAATTGACAACATCATCGTGAGACGTGAAAAATTTGTTTTGATAGTACGATAGATCTTTTTTAATAAAATTGTTAATAGTTAAAAAACTGAAATAATTTTATTTAAATGCGTATTTTAAATTGCGTAATCCAGGTATTTAATGCAACGAAAGTTATTTCAGAGGTACGTGTACGCATCTTTTGTACTGCAGTGTACTGTCACTGGGCGGTAATGTAAACACAATTTCGACGGATGTCAAAGCCTGACATGGGATCCATCTTACACATAATTCAATGAAATATTCTGGTCATGGGAAACTATTATGTAATTGTTATCAAAATGCTTTTAACCTCCTCAGATACTAACGAACACTGAGGCATCTATAATTCTTGTTTACAAATTCCGCCCAGAAAGAACTGGTTTCAATATGTACGCAGAGTATACGCAACTGCAATTAACTCTCCTTACATTACATTCTTGGCGTAATCAGTCTCAGATCTGATTTTCAGTTCGTTTGTTTGTAAGTCCGAGGCTCCGAGCAGCTCATCTTAACCCCTGGAAGCCGATTTGCCTCAATTATTTTGATTTGGGAAATCGGCTATATGAACCAAGGGAATTTGTTAAATTGGTATTGGCTTGGTTTAATAGTTCTAAACCGAGTTAGGATTATTTTTAAGCATGATAATTAAATTGTACAGTTGCAATTGTCAAGTATTTTAAAAAACGTATTTTACGAAAACAACTGCAATATTACACTATAACGTTGATTTCTATAAGAATTAACCTGTTTGGTTGCATTGAAGGGAATGAAAGGATGTTTGTTATAATCTTTTCACGGGCACGTACATTACACATATTGACGCCCCCCTTTATCAATCATGGGAGGGGGGGGGGAAGGGCTTTGTATCATAAAGCACATTTCCTTAGCATAGTAGTCCTCCTTCCTTTATAACCTAATTTCACCGTGGCGTATATTCACATGCACACCCGGCACGCCCAATCATGACGTGCAAACAGGGGTTCCAAAAAACCTTCCAGACAAAATTGTAGCACTCACAATGGTTAAATTTTTAAAGATCGTACATTTTTAAAATCTGGATCATTTCCGATCAATTAATACCAATAAGAGGAATGTAGCACTAAATTGATTAATGATCAGTATAATTGACCCTCTGAAGCAGAGGCGCAACAAGTACTTTTGCTAGGGGGGGGGGGGAATATTATTTTGTAATGGTCCGGTGGGGGGGGGGTTAAGGGTGGGCTTGCCCCCCCCGGTTTATAATTTTTTTTTTCAAAATAAAAGTTCTTTTTGAAGGGTTTGATGTCGAAAAAACGGAAATTCAGTTGTTGCATGCAGATTTGGCAGTTTTCAATTCAAATTTCAAATCGTTTTTTCTTGTGTTTTAAAAATTTATACTTTCAACAACTGTAAAATTAACGATATGAGTCAATCAAATCTTTTAATGTGTGGGCGGAGCGCCAAATAAAATTTGTAAAGTACCTGGTTTAATTACAGATATAATTACAAGAAATAATCATTTATATATTTCTTTGGATAAATTATACATTCCAAAGAATGTATAGACACAGAATTTCTTCTGGATACATTTAATGGCTCCATCTTTCAGTCCAAGCGTGTCTCAGACATAGTCTGTGAACTATCAGACAAATGCTCCCACTCTCCATCAATTACGAAAACCAACTTGCTGCAGTTAACCACTTTTTAAAAAAAATATTTATGGTTTTATAAGCATCTCTTTTAACTGATTATAGTGTCTTAATTTGACTCGATCCATCAATACCTAGAATGGCCATCCTGTTGTGTGGGGAGTTAGATTTTTTAAAACTCGAAAAAATAACGAAATTAACATATTCAGTAAATTGGTTTTCCTTGTTTTGAGTTGTTCTCTGATCCTAAATATAGAATTTTAATTTAATAAAATTATATATGCAAACTAGACATCATTGTAAACTCAAAAAATTTACTTTTCCAACATTTAATTTATTTTACTAGGACTTGTATATTTATTTTCATTTTCTAAAAAACCCTTTTTACAATAAAGTTATAAATAAGACTTTACGAGGTTAGAAAAAACTGCTATTTGATGCGTCCAGGCGAAGGAGCACCGGCACCATGGTCTGTGACAACATATTCAGCAGGATTTTAATCCTGCTGGATATTGCATGGGTCCGGTGCTCCTATATTCTGAAAAAAAAACATCATATATAATTTTAATCATCTACATTGAAAAAGGACAGATAATGTTTCGTTTTCTCCTAGAGTTTTTGAAATTATGATTGATCATTCTAACCAACGTATTCATAATCTTATTTCATTTTCGATTTTATAGAAGTTCTTTCAAAGAAGATAAACAGGTTACAGTCATCAAATTTGATAATCAGTTTGATTTTTGCCAGGTTCAGTCTCAGAATGTTTTTGCCACAAACTCAAATATTCTAATCCCTAAATCTGTGCACCGAATGGTGTAAACCTTTGATATCTCAACACAATACAATTCAGTTTGGAACTTTTTTACATGAAATGTTTACAATACAATTTCTACAATAACTCTTATGGCTTATTTTTATTTATTTATTTATTTATTTATTCGTACACAATTATAATGGTACAATTTAAAATCAACGAGAAATGAGATATATTAATATTTCGGATATTTCGCGAAATTTTTTTTTCGCGACCATTTCGCTTCATTTTCGCATTTCGTTCGCTCCCAAAAAATGCGAAAATTTCAAGAAATAAAAAAAATGCAGAAATTTCGCGAAAAAAATGAAAATTATGCAAAATTTCCCGAAAAATACACAATTTTTTAAATCAAATGCAAAATTTTAGTAAAAAAGTTGCAAAAATTCATCAAAAAAGACTAAACTTTGGGAAAACAAGACTCATTTTCAAAAAGGGATTTATCCGCGAGCCCAAATGATGGATTACCACAAAATGTAAAAATAGATTTAAGAACAACCAGGAGACATCGTACATTTCGAGAACATTTCGTATTTCGCGAAAATATTTCGCATTTTGTATTTTCGCAAAATTCTTTTTCGCGAAATGTGACCGAAAATTTTTGCATTTTTCGTAAAACGCTTTGTTGCAGTTGGCTGGAAACCCTATTCGCAATACATTTCTCTATATACCTTACACCCATAACTGATCTCCTGTATGAACAATATATCAACGTCTACTCTTGCAATTTCTCTGCTCTGTATTCCTTACATCCATTCCATAACTGCTCTCCTGCACATATCAAAGTCAACGTCTACTCCAGCAATTTCTCTAGGCACTATATTCCTTACATTCATAACTGCTCTCCTGTACAATTTATCAACGTCTACTCTTGCAATTTCTCTGCTCTATAATCCTTACATGACCGCTCTCGGGCACTTATCAAAATCAACGTCCACTTAGCAATTTCTCTGCTTTATTCCGGCCTTAAATCCATAACTGCTCTCCTGTACTTATCAACGTCTACGTTTAAAATGAGTAGTTGGCAAAATACTGTAGAGGATTTTAGCCAAGTATGTGGCAAGTTAGAAGATTCATAGTTAGAAATGTCGAAGGTAGCTTTGACATTAGGTTGCAAAGATACAAGGTTCAGAATTTTTTTTACAAATTTTTAAAAAATAAATGCCAAAATTGGCTTGACTTGTAGGTTATATAGCTTTATGTACAAATAGAAATATGTACAAAAAGGACATTTCAGCTTCTCCCACGGTCAGCTTTAGTGCTAGATCTTTTAAAACGTTTTTAAAACGTTTAAAGTTATGATAAAGAAATTCTTCATTTCGATCAGCATATATCTTTTTAGGTTTTTGAATGAGAGGCAAAGATAAAAATTATTTTCATATTTTTAGCCTGAAAAGGGTCGATTTTGTAGAAAATAGTAAAAACACAGCAGGAGCATTTAATAAACGAATTATCAAATCTGTTTATTATGATTTTAAGATAATTTATAGATCAGCCTAGGATGATCATTTTAGGTACTTTTGAAAGAGAGTGTTACCAACTATCTTAAATTTTCTCTGCCTGAATCATTTGATCCTAAACTTACTAGTTTCTTAATTCAAAATAGAGCTAGGATGTATATGTATAGTATTCACCCGTCTAAAGCCGATAATGAATTTTAATTCTAGGGCTGACTACGAAAGTAGATCTATAATCAATAGATGTTTTGAAAACTCTATCTCTAAATCTGACCATGGGAGAAGCTTACATGTGTTTTACATATATTTCTTTATGAGACCATGGAGCTAAATATCCTACAAACCAAGCCAATGTTTGCTTTAGCATTTATTTTTCTTGGGTGTATACATCAGATTAAGTTCTCACTGTGAATTAGCCAATATCTGATTAAGGAAAAAAATTAAATGATCAGATTTTTGTAAAATTTCATAAATCTAAAAGACCTAATATTTGAGTGGTGTGCACACTAACGCCTGAAATGGTTACATAAAAGTAAAACAAAACTGAAAATCTCTGATTCTCATCCCTTCATTAATTCATTAATTATTTTGTGAAAATAAATTATTCTTAAAATATTTAAAGTTCGGTTTATATTTGATGCTATTATGATCAAAGGGTTATTAAATTCAATCATAATAAATTTCAAATAGAACTGCAATAGAGTGGAATCTAGTTTTGCTTTAAAATATAAATATATGCAAAATTGTTGAATGCAACCCACTAAAATAAAAATAATAAAAATGCAGAACGTACATAAAGAACCTATCACAATAATCTCACAATTAAAGAGATGATTAATTCAGTGTACTATCCCGTTTTGCCGTCTAAAAGCTGTACGTATACTGTACAACTTACCCGAAAGCGGCCTAAAAGTCAGACCGGTACTTCAAAGGGACCGGAATTTTCAGTGGTATCGACATAATTTCAAATGACTCTAGACAGGGTCGACATTCAAGTGTCGCAACGCCTTGGGCTTTTTTTCACTGCTTCAACTGATTTATGCTTTTCTGTAGTCATTTACATCACATTGGCACTTAACAGCCCTTGTTGTTAGCTTTGGTATTTAAGAAGTAATTGGCAAAATTCTCATCGATTTTTGCTTGAGAGCGTGAAACCTTATAAATTACAGTGCTCTGAAAAGTTACATATCCTTTCAAACCTTTATCTAAGTAACAAAAATGAATTAATACCGTCGTTGTGACACTTATTTCATAGCTTTTTTTTACAGTTGAATTTTGGAGAAACATTTTTTTTGACTATTTTAGCCTGTGTTAACGACGTGGTACCAATGGGTTCCCTCAAAAAATGTTAGCCCATTCGGTCTATCCGTTTGGCCGGCTATAGATGTATACGAATGTCTTGTTTTAATTTTAGATAATGAATAAATATATACGTAATTGATACTGCAAACAAGGAGAAGGTCAAATTTTGCGACATTACTGGTGACTTTATGACCTCGTATAGCTCCTATGCGTAACATTTATTATTCTCAATTGCTTTTTATTAAAATTTAAATCTTACGCGCAGTTTATTCGAAGACAATTTTCTTTTCTTACTTTCATAACTTAAATTTATTTTCCTTATTTCCTTGATTTTTAATCGCTATTTTCATATTATGTTACAAAATACAATATTTTGATTTGTGGGCTTTTCCAACATTAAAAATATCTAAACATAAATCATAAAACATAAAGGTTTACGCTTTATGATTAGCAAAGTGTTTTGGAAAAAAACATATTGAACTGGATCAAAATCAATAAAATTTATTTTTTTTAAATGCACAAAGTACAACAAAAAAATTTCTGTCTGCAGCCCACACCCCCCGTTGCATCTTTGTTAAAGACTAAAAATAGTTTTGAATATGTTGAAATAAAATACTGTTTTTCCAGAGTATGTAAATACCCCCGTACACCTTCATTAATTAATTTCAAAGGACTATACACGTAATTTCAAGTGACACTCTAATTTAAATATGACAATGCCTGATTCACAAGTCACAACGGTAACCTTGAAACCTTAATCTGATCAATACTGTGTTTTCCAGGTTTAAAAGTGTTTCATTCTCCTAATTACTTAAAGTTTTTCAAAATTTCAAAGTTATAAACATTAATATCTAAATCATACTTGATCAGACAACGCTTTACAGGGTACCCTTGTGAATCGGACGTTGCCACCTTAGCATGGAGGTTGGAGGTTCACTTCAACTAACTCTTATACAGTTGTTTTAAGATTGAAAGGTGTGATTAACATTGCCATGTTTCTTCTCCTCTACTCCAGCATTTCCTTTCCCATCCAGCAAGCTCAATTCTAAACAATTTTTTTTCTAATTTTTCTCCGAACATAGATGCAATTGCAAGTAGAGGTGGATAAAAGTTGTTTACATTTTACTAACCCTGGGTCAGAATATAATAAATTCTCCAAAAATATCAACACGCAGAAAAACACGTTTATAAAGTTTCGAAAAAATTCAGGAACTTTTCTTGATCTTTCAGAAATTGGTAATCGTTTTAAAATAATAGGGGGAGGTCAATTTTTAACCTAAATAAAGTTCTCATGCGTTTGAAGATCCCAACATGTAATCATTGCAATAATTATAGAAATAATTTTAAGTGTAGTCCAATGTGGCTCTGACGAAAAAAATGAGAAGAATGTTGCTCGGACGAGAAACGCTATCCACCTATCCTTAGTTTTATCACAATATCCACAGTATGTCCTCACCTAGATTATACTGAATTGCTGCTGTAGGGTTACAATCCTTCTCTGAAGTAAAATGTAAATAATGTTGTTTAAAAAAATTTAAAAAAGTTTTAAATTTTACCTATAGCAAAGGCCATGTACTGTGGAGTACTGTCTTCTATTCCTGGTTTAGGTTTGTACTGAACTTCTACCCAGGCCTAAATACAGAGTTTCCCAATAAACATGGGAATTCAGTGACAAATTGTATATCGTCTTCGATCAATACTGTATTTTTTCATGAACATAATTATTGCAGTATTCCAGCTTAAAAAACAAACGCCTGGTCTTGATATTTTCAAAATGTGGTCCGCCTAACATTTTTGTATCTTAATAGAGATATTGCAAAATTTCAACTTATTTACAGTGAAACCCTTAATAACGAATACATCGAAAGAATTCATCAAATGTCGTATTCTTCACTTTCTGATAATGGAATGTTGCAGATATTTAGTTTTTTAATTAAATGATTATATGGAACTCTTTAAAACTGTTCCCGCATATTCATGGCTATTTATTTATTTTCGCAAATACTGAAATTTACGTCATATAGTATAAAACTCATTGAAAAATTGTCAAGACGACATTTGATAAATTCTTCCGATGTATTCGTTATTAAGGGTTTCACTGTAATAAATCAAGATTGTCTTAAAATCTAATATCTTCGTCAATTTCTAAGATACAAGAAAGGTATATATAGACCACTGTATAAAAAGCTCGTCAGACATACAGCCTTGTTTTTTACTTTCTTTGCCATGTATTAAAGCAGAAATAAAAGACGATTTTAGTGCCGCCTCTCAATTCCAATGTTTATTGGGACCTTCTATTCTCAGGTCTAAGCAGCCCTTAGGCAGATGGATTCTTGTCAGGCCTCTTCTCAGTATGAAGGAAGCGTGGATGGTTGAATGTGCTGCCAAATAACAATCCCTGGCAGATTAATAAAAAAAAACTTTCGCAATAGAAAAAAATCTAAGAATTGGTCGTAACAACCCGATCATGTCCTGTGGACAAAAAATCTCTTTAAAAAAGGAACATATTAATTATTTAAAAGAAGTAAGTCTTTGATTTTCTAATCCCATATATATTTGCAACTTAATGGTTTAAACCTTTGATATTTCAAGCTTAGGCTGTAAAGATATAGGGATTAGAAAATTCTCTGTATATGCCCTTGGTTCGTTAACGGAAGATGGTGTCCCAATAAACATGGGAATTAAGATACGACTTGAAAATCGCCTATGATTTCTGATTGCTGTTAAATGACAAAGAATGTATTAAAATAAAAGTTGTACGTCTTATGAACTTTTTAAAATGTGGTTTGCCTTCTTTTTATCTTCAAAGTTGACGGATATATTTAACATTTAGAAGATTTTGTTGTTTTAAATTGGAGTCTGGATAGATTTTTTAATATCAATAATGAAGCTGCAAAAATTGTAAAACACATTTTGGAATTCCCCAGATTGTAAGTTTTAATTGTTAACTGTTTTAACTGGGATAATACCACAGGGCTCGCCATTGCACTTGCGTTGGAAACCCTAAACATTACCTGGGCAGGATATGCTGCTTCTCCGTGTTTATCAATATCCATTCCTTTAAGTTCTAGTTCCTCACTTACTCTCAACCATCCAAGTACTCGAGCTCCTCCGAATATCAGAATACTCCAGAAGGCCGCCCTGGAATTCATATATTTTTTTTTATTAAAAATTGCTTGATTCAGATTTTAGTTTTAGTGTCGGGTTTCCAATTTGTATAGATAAGTTTGGTTACGAACAACGTGTCCCACATCAAATTAGACCGCGTCAATGGGTCTAAATTACGATTTGGGGGACAAATCAGAAAATTTAAGAAGAATGAATCATTTTGAAAAATTAAATAAGACTAAGAAATTTTTTTGCAGAAAATCCTGTATTTTTCGAGTATTATTTTGGCTTTTAAGATTGGAGATAATCTAATATGATAAGGAACGCTCTGTATAAGCTGTTGATAATCATAAACCACAAAGATGTAAGACAACTCTGAAACTTAGTCATCAATTTTTAGAAATTAAGCCTTGGCTTTTTGTTGTACCTCAGAAACTCCCTTATAGTTTTTTTTTCTGTAGCCCTAGACATATACATTTCAAAATGTAATGTGATTTTTTTCTAGTTTAAGTTTAATTGGCAAAATAAAGCTTGATTTTGTGTTACAGCGTGCACGTCTTGGTTTGCAGTGAAACCATTAAACGAACGTTTGGAAATGAACTTTGGAACCTTTTGTAACTTATTTTACAAATAAATCTACTTCCAGATACAACACAACGTACAGAGAGAATTGTAATATGCTGAAAAAATTTACGGGACGATTATTTTCTATGGAATTGATCCTAAACCTGTTTACCATGTAAAACCTAGCTTTGTGTAGCATCTAGGTGGTAGCAAATAGTTTCTATTACAATAGATGGCAACGTAGATTTTGCACACTCGCAGTACAGCTGTATTTAACTCAGCTTGTGTGTCCAACAAAATTATTAATAATTTTAGAATAAAGTGCTTATCTTACAGTAAAATGTGTTCTTTAGTTTATGTTTTTACACTTTTTTATTTAATCTTGGAAAATATATCAACTATTGTGAGAAAATTTCGTTTCGTTGTTACATTTGACCAAGGATTTAATGCAAGGAAAGTTATTTCAGAGGTGTACGCATCTTTTGTACTGCAGTGTACTGTCACTGGGCGGTAATGTAAACACAAGACGGATGTCGAAGTCTGACATAGGATCCATCTTTCACATAATAATAATAATAATGAAATATGTCATAGGAAAATATTATGAGAATTATCAAAATTATCAAAATTCAATGCTTTTAACCTCCTCGGATACTAAACGAAAACTGATGCATCTATTCTTGTTTACAAATTCCTCCCAAAGAACACTGGTTTCAATATGTAAGCAGAGTATACTCAACTGCAATTAACTTTCCTTGCATTACATCCTTGCATTTGACACTTGTGACGTTGTGTATAATTGGTTCATCTCTCTGTTGCCACCTATTGTACTTTTAGTCTTAATCTGGTTCAAGTAAGGTTCCGCAATTATTCTCTCAAGGTTCAGGAAAGAGTAAAGGTTCCACGAGAATTGAGATATATAACATATAAATATGGAATTATGATATAAAAAAATACAAAATAGTAATTTTTTACATATATCGTCAATAATTTACAATTTGATTTTCAAGCTGCAAGGTAAAATTATTTTCTTTATATCCACATTAAATGTAGAATATGTTGCTTTAACATCGTCTTCCTAGTCTACAGTTGTGTGTGGTCCAACTGTAGAACCAGAAACAACGTTCATTATTCTCGACCCCTCCCTTCCTCACTCCTTAGTTGCGCCTTAATCATTACCAAACAAATATACACAGAGCTCCTAGTAAGTTGTATCCTAGAACTATCCAAGGGTAGGAGGTGTGTCCATCCCAGAATATACCACGCTTACCCTTTTTAAATTTTTCGGTCGTCTTTACAGGTTTATTCATTGTGGGTCACCCTGTATAAAATTCACCTCCAGGTTAGCGTACATAAAGAACGGTACTGACACAAGTCCCCAAAGACCTCCACCACCGTGTACTGCAACAGCATCGAGAGGATCATCCAGCTGTAGAACAACATCAGTTAAATGATTGTTTAAAGATAAACTTGAATTATTTTAATTAAAGTTGAAATAGTAAATTTTCTATTCTTTAAACATAGTGAATACCAAATGGACCTGAAGTTTAAGCAGAATAAAATGAACCTGAAGTTTAAGCAGGATAAAATAAACCTGAAGTTTAAGCAGGATAAAATAAACCTGAAGTTTAAGCACGATAAAATGAACCTGCAAAGTTTAAGCAGGATAAAATGGACTTGAAATTTAAGAAGGACAAAATGAACCTAAAGTTTAAGCATGATAATATGAACCTGAAGTTTAAGCAGGATAAAATAAACCTGAAGTTTAAGAAGGATAAAATAAACCGGAAAAATAAGCAGGATAAAATGAAACTGAAGTTTAAGTAGGATAAAATGATTCTGATGTTTAAGCAGGATAAAATAAACCTGATGTTTAAGCAGAATAAAAAACCTAAAGTTTAAGCAGGATAAAATGAACCTGAAGTTTAAGCAGGATAAAATGAACCTAAAGTTTAAGCATTATAATATGAGCATGAGTTTAAAGCAGGATAATATAAACCTGAAGTTTCAGCAGGATAAAATGAACGCAGGATAAAATAAACCTGAAGTTTAAGCAGAATAAAAAACCTAAAGTTTAAGCAGCATAAAATGAACCTGAAGTTTAAGCAGAATAAAAAACCTAAAGCTTAAGCAGCATAAATTGAACCTGAAGTTTAAGCAGGATAAAATGAACCTAAAGTTTAAGCATGACAATATGAGCCTGAGTTTTAAGCAGGATAATATAAACCTGAAGTTTAAGCAGGATAAAATCAAAGTAGAATAAAATAAACTTGATGTTTAAGCAGGATAAAATAAACCTGAAGTTCAAGCAGGATAAAATAAACCTGAAGTTTAATCAGGATAAAATCAAATAAGAATAAGATAAACTTGATGTTTAAGCAGGATAAAATAAACCTGAAGTTCAAGCAGGATAAAATAAACCTGAAGTTTAATCAGGATAAAATCAAATTAGAATAAAATAAACCTGAAGTTTAAGCAGGATAAAATAAACCTGAAGTTCAAGCAGGATGAAATAAACCTGAAGTTCAAGCAGGATAAAATTAACCTGAAGTTTAAGCAGGATAAAATCAAAGTAGAATAAAATGAACCTGAAGTTTAAGCATGATAAAATGAATAGTGATGAAGGATACTCCTGCTCCTGTACCAATAACTAGAGCAGCCCAAGGCTCATAAACATTACAACCCGCACACATTGCCACCATACCTAGATAGTAATTTCAAGGGGGATATTTTATTCATATATATTCTAAGTGAGCCTGCATTATTAGCGACATGCCTGATCACAGTGAAATCCTGAAAAGCTCCGTGTGGTGAATGAATCAAATAACAATTTGATTAAATGATCATTCCTTATTGCGGATTTTTGCCCCCTAAACATTGAAGGAATTTGGCTGAATTAAACTCTTGTAAAGCTAGATATCTTCCACGTTATTGATCATATAAACTATAAAGCTATAAAGGGTAGAATTGTGAATCGGATATGCCCCTCTTCACAGGGATCCGGACATTTCAGAAATTCATGCATCACATTCATATCATAATCATATCCTTTTAATTGACGCAGGTTTTCTATTTTGTTTTACCCTCCCACAATCATTTACTTAACCACACTCATTTCTAGAAGTCAAGGACGCTTGAAGGGTAGGGCTGGGTACGTTCAGACTTTTTTCAAGCCGTTCATGAACGATTAGTTGAAATCGTTCGTAAACAATTAGTTAAAATCGTTCATGAACGATTAGTTAAAATCGTTCGCAAACGATTAGTTAAAACCGTTCGTGAAATATTAGTTAAAATCGTTCGTAAACGATTAGTTAAAATCGTTCATGAACGAGTAGTTAAAATTGTTCATGAATGATTATTTAAAATCGTTCGTAAACGATTAGTTAAAATTGTTCATGAACGATTAGCTAAAATTGTTCATGAACGATTAGTTAAAATTGTTCATGAACGATTACTTAAAATCGTTCTTAAACGATTACTTAAAATCGTTCTTAAACGATTAGTTAAAATCGTTCTTAAACGATTAGTTAAATTGTTCATGAACAATTAGTTAAAATTGTTCAGAAACTTTTCTGGTAGCCATTCGTTCCGTTTTTCCATTCTTTCTCAAAGTTTCCGTTCGTTAACTATCTTAATTTTATTAGTAGCGTAAGATATTTTCTCGTTAATTTATAAAATCTAGCCGCTCGTTAACGGAATGTTGTCGAGCCCAATTGCAGCCTGCGGCGCTTAGAAGCCTAACCTAAACTTTGGGAAGTTGCCGCTTGGGAAATTGTACATTTGGGAAGTCGCCTCTTGGAAGAATGTCAGTTGGGATATCAGTCACCCTTGAGAAAATGCCTTTGGGAAAATACTTAACATCTCCGAATTGTTAATCAACCTAATATTTATTCCATCAATATTTGTGCACTACCTGCCAAAGATCCATTCAACGTCATCAAGAAAGACCAGGGCTGTCTCAGCAGAAATCTGATAAATTACATTGATATATTTCTACTTTGATATCTTAATCATATTTGGCTCTATTTAATAAATAAAAATTAATTTTCAAAGCGCAGGAAAGTCAGACCACATTTTGAAAATCCCACGACTTGGATTATATAGTATTATTATTGTTTTAAGAATCATACCGACAAAATAGGGCTTATGAATGATTAATTAATAACTGCAATTTATTGAGGGACAAATTGTTCTCTGATTTGCAAGAAATTGTCATGTTTAATGAAACACACTGTATGGTTTATATATTTAGAGAGCTAATTTGCGCAACTGCTGATGGAATTATTAGAGGCGTATACAGAAATTTGTCAAGGGGGTGGGGGGTTAACATTTTTAACATTTCAGGGTGCAGGGCGGAATTACCCACTTATAAATAATAAATAGTTATCCCTTTTCCAGGGGGGGGAAGGGGGGCTTTTTTCATCATATCTCCCCTATATACTCTTACAGTTTTAAAGATCTTGATATAAATAAATTTGTGTTAATCTATGATCGTACGACGTATAGCACCCTTTTAAAGAATTCCTGGTAGTCTTTGCCGCTAATTTACATATGTGGATCAGTAATTGGAATGAATTGCTGCCGTTGCAATCACTATTGGTTCTGAATACTTACAAAGCACCTGGTTGAGCTCTGATTTGATTAGACGCTACTGGAGAGATGAAACAAGAGTGCGTAACATACAGGGTGTTCCACGAAACATGGAAGTTGGTGAGTAGTTTTGAGTGTCTTCTTCCATATGCTGTATTAGTTAATAAAACTTTTTGTAGTTCATTTTGTTAAAAAGATCTTTTACTCAAATATATTTTACGTTGAAATTAATTTTACTGCATAAGATGACTCCCCCCATACAATATTTTTTTATTATTCTCTTTGGTATCAAACAACTTAACAAGAAGACATTTTAAACCATTCACCAACTGTCATATTTCGTGGGGCACCCTGTATAAATCCCTCTTTAAAAATTAAAAACACTCCCTTTAAGATATCTTGTTTACCTGTTAAATAAAAGAACACAAAGTCCCCCAGAGCAAGCTCCAAGGATGGTGTTAACAATGGACAGAGCGACTAAAATGGATCTTTTCTCAAGCTCATATTCTTAGTTAAAGAGACTGTAAGCGTAATTTCAAGTGACCCTCCGTACAATTAGAGTAATGCCCAATTTACAATTGTACCCTTGAAACCTTTATCTGATCAAAAATGTGGAAGATAACGTCGTTTTTATAACTCGAACAAGTTTATTTCTGTAAACTTTTCCATGATTTCTTATCAGCAAGAATTGTGCATGTCACTTTTGCAGAGAAATCACAAATCTAAATAAACAGTTCAAATATATAAAACATCTAATTCAGACTTGGTCTGATCAAGCTTTTAAGGGTGCCGTGTTAAATCGAGCTTTCTAGAACGAAACTCGAGGATTTTTACGGAAAATCTAGAGAAAGTATTTGAAACACATTGTTTCCGATAAAATAAAAGAGGAACTTTCCGATTTAAATCAATTGAAAAGTCTAAGAAATATTTTTGCTTCAGATTGTGAAAATTTAGTTTTCGTTTAAAATAGATTGAAAAAATATAAGTATTTTTGTTCGAATTACTGAAAAACTAAAACCCTCTGCTCTTTAAGCATGTCAATTTAACCCTGAACTACTGTAAAGTTTATATAGCAACACTTTTTTTCGTGGGAAGATAATTAAAACGGGTTCTTATCTGTTGCACCTATCTTTAAGGAAAAATGCAATTCTTTTATTCTCAAAAATTATTGATTTATTTTGAAGAAAAAAATATTGGTTGAAAAATAATGAGGAAATTTTTCCTGCAGCTCCGTCCCCAGGTCGAGATATTGAACCCTAAAAGAAATAATTTAAATTGTATTTAGTTAGAACCAGAAACTGAGGAATAGGAAGACGGCATTAAGCGTTTATAGTTTTACCAGTAACCATTAAATCAGTTATTAGGTGAAATGGGTCTGTTCTGCACAATTTTTGTGTCTCATGTTTATTGGACTATTTAAAGTCTGGTTGAACTGTAGCCATGGATTGGAATACGTTACGTCTGACGACACTGGTAAATGCATAAATAGTTCTTCTCAGAATAAAATTTGACAAATTAACATTTTTTAGGGATGAATATTCAGCCGTTAAATGTTCTTGTCAGATTCTTATCTGATAGATAGATACGTACTTGTAATGTACGCATTTAAAGACGTCATATGGTCGACCACAATCGTGTTGGGAAAATGTGGGCTCAGATTCATGACTTTTATTAAAGGTTTGAATGTGCTTTTTTGTTTAAATGTTGCACAGATGATGCACAGACGATGGTGTACTGTACATAAAAAGTGTACTGCACATATGAAAGTGTATTGCGCAGATGAAAGTGTATTCCACAAATGAAAGTGTACTGCGTCTGCACAAATAAAATTGTATATAGCAAATCTGAGAGTGTACTGCACAGATGAAAGCATACTGCACAGATTAAAAGTGTACGGCACAGATGAAAGTGTACTGCAAAGATGAAAGTGAATGCACAAATGAAAATGTACTTTACAAATGAAAGTGTACTTCACGAATGAAAGTGTACTTCACAAGTGAAAGTGTACTGCACAAATAAAAGTGTACTGTACAAATAAAATTGTACTGCAAAAATGAAAGTGTACTGCATAAATAAAAATGTGATGCTCAAATGAAAGTGAACTGCATAGATGAAAATGTACTGCACGCATGAAAAGTATAAACAAAATGTTTACTTGTGACCCCCCGTTGAAGGCTAGAAATCCGAATAGTAGAATGAATCCTCCAAGCCCAGCTAGAGGAACAGAGTGACCGGCCATCTCAACTATATCGCCTACAGAATAATCCCGTGAGTTAAAGGGACTGTTCTAGAATTTCAACAGCAGTAGACTGAAGAAATTGGAATGCTTAAAGGAAGACGTGATCTTTAATGATCGCCCATTTATTTGTTGGCATGTTTGATCCACGATGGTACCCTTCTTTACACCTTTGTTTTCATAATCAAGAATAAATAAATACTGTTCATTACAAGTTGAATTTACAGAATAAATGTGGAAAATGTTTTGACAATTGAATATTTACCATTAACATTAAATCTTCCTTTCCTAGCTCCAATGAAAGAACATCCAACCAGGGCACATGAAGCTCCGAGAAGATGAACTACACCAGACCCGGCAAAGTCTAAAAAATATTATTATCATTGTTCATAATCTAATATGTAAAGCTGAGATGTATGTATGTATAGATGTATGTATGTTAGGTGTAGGTATGCATAGGTGGGTGTATGTATGTATGTCCTTAATATACGTACTCACCGTGCGTCCTCACTGTCGGTCCTCATTGAGCGTTCTGAATATACGTGCTCATTGTGCATCCTCAATATAAGTTCTTACTGTGCGTACTCAATGTAATCCTCATTGTGCGTCCTTAATATACGTGATCATTGTGCGTCCTTAATATACGTGATCATTGTGCGTCCTCAAAATAAGTTCTCATTGTGCGTTTTCAAAATACGTGCTCATTGTGCGTCCTCAATATAGATTTTCATTGTGTGGCCTTGATATACGTTCTTATTGTGCGTCCTCAATGTACGTACTCATTGTATGTTCTCAATATATGTGATCATTGTGCGTCCTCAATATACGTTCTCATTGTGCATCTCAATATACGTCCTCAATGTGCGTCCTCAATATAAGTTCGCTCATTGTCTGGCCTTGATATACGCGCTCATTGTGTGTCCTCAATATACATCCTCATTGTGCGTCCTCAATATATATCCTCATTGTGCGTCCTCAATATACATTATCATTGTGCGTCCTCAATATACATGATCATTGTGCGTCTTCAATTTACATCCTCATTGTGCGTCCTCAATATACATTCTCATTGTGTGTCCTCAATATACGTCCTAAATGTACGTCCCCAATATAAATTATCATTGTGCGTCCTCAATATACGTGATCATTGTGCATCCTCACTGTATGTCCTCATTGTGCGTCCTCAATAAACATCCTAATTGCGCGTTCTCAATAACCATCCTCATTTAACCAGCCTTGTCCAACACCCTGTATCGTATAGGATATAGTTTACCTTTATACTCAACTCTATTTAACCAGCCTTGTCCAACACCCTGTATAATATAGGATATAGTTTACCTGTATATTCAACTCTATTTAACCAGCCTTGTCCAACACCCTGTATCATATAGGATATAGTTTACCTGTATACTCAACACTATTTAACCAGCCTTGTCCAACACCCTGTAACAAATAAACACAATTTAATCCAAAAAAATGTAAATTCTTATAAAAATGGAACCATAATAAAAATTTTTAAAACAAAATATATGAAAAAGAAACCTCACACCAAAAATGTTGGATAAAACTGCAGCGTTGGATAAACGTACAGTGCGAACCATAAAACTGTGGATAAGAAAGACGAAAAAAAAAGCAAATATTAAGTCTAATTGATGAATAAGCAAATTGTTTTAATAGTAACTTATTAATCTGTTATTAAGTGAAAGGGGGCTGTTTACAACACAAAATTACTGTGTCTAATGGACTAATTAAAATCATAACTTGAGGCTAAGTTTCGTCTTCCTATTCTAGGGATTTCTGGTTCTTACTGTAGTATAGAAATAGTTGACAATAGGACTATACATTTTATATGATAAAACTTATAAATCAATGAAAAATGATAAATGTGCGGATAAGAATAAATAATGGTTTGCTTTCATGAGTGACACTATAACCCCGAAGAGAACTTTAAATTAATAAAGGGAGTGTTCAACAAGTTTTACAGTACCCCAACTTTTTAGAGCAATAACTTATTTTTTCTAGACTTGGGTTTTTGGATATTCTTTGACTTTGTCTCAAAAAACATTAATGGTTATTAGGTTAGATGTTAAAAAAGTGAACACTCCCTTTAAGATTAAACCTGTTCATCTCCAGTATCCCAGGTCCAATGAGATACCACAGGGTAGACCCAACCCGTAATCAATATACTGTACAAAAATTACAAATAAACATAGGATTAGAACTCGTTTTTAGTATACTATATTACGTGGTATTTGTGTGAACATTTATTAAAAGATTTTCTATAAAGGCCCAGAGCTGTAAAAGTTGTACAATCGGAGCTGGTACATGCTGTATATGCTCTCACTGATACTGTCCAGCCTTGACTACCAATTGTGTAGAGTCGACCCAGCACGTTTTATGCTACAAATGTAGCCTGGCAAGATCGCCATGCAAAGAGGTCCTACCAATCTTGGATCGTCCACGGGCACGGTAGGCTTTATGGGACAAAAAATGATTTGCTATTCTTGATAAAGCGGAATTTCTTAAAAATTAAAAAAGACTTGATTAAGTCGTCTTTGACCTTTGAAATACTTCACGGCATTTATTTTGCAAACTGATTTTACAAATATTTTTCATAAAATAATATTTAAAATTATCAGATATATCAAGAATTTTATTAAGATTTTAATTTATTGAATAAAACAAAAATTGTTTACAAGATTGAACCATTTTAGTAAATTAACTTATAATTTAAAAATATGCACAGATTTGTATGAAGATATTCTGTAGGTAGTGCTGCAATATGAAATGTATTGTATCTAATGAATATGTAGATACATTGGATGTAGATATTTTAAACTTGAATTAATTAATATCAAACGGATATGTGCTGATATTTAAACACGGGGTTGTCTTTTTATTAATACAGATGTTTCATCAAAAAAATGAGATGGACTGTAAGCGTAAGTTAATGTGACCTTCCATTTGTAAAGCTTTATTATTTAAATTTATATTTGGTTCAAAACAATTTTACAAGCAAACAGTGCTTAAAACAACAGAAATATAAATTGAAAACTTGATTTAAACTTTAAGATATTGAAAGATCAAAAAAGTATCACTATTTCGGAAATGGAATGTTCAAAAAAATACGTTTTTAGCCTGGAACTGAAAATTTATCTTTATATATATATATCTTCAAACAAATATGTATTTAGAAATAAGCCCACGGGTTCCTCTGTCGTCGATATCAGACAAGGTTTAGAAGGGTTAGGTTGTGAATTGGTCGTGTTCCTTTTTTAAATGAAGGGTCACTTAAAATTACGCCCGCAGTAATTTAAAACATCGATATTGAAGTTGATATTGAAGAAAGTTGATATTAAAGTGGTTCCTATGTTTACTGGTTCTCCCTGTATAGAAAGTACGATATTGAAGACGATATTAAAGTGGTTCCTATGTTTACTGGTTCTCCCTGTATAAAAAGTACGCCCCAAACTGACATCGTTCAGCAATAGCTCCGGATACTAGGATTCATCATTTTCAAACTTTAGAATAGAAATCATCACTGGAACTCAACATTTAATAAAATATAACATATTTATACTTAAAAAAGTTAATTTAAGAATATGATTTTTCAAGCATAGAAATTTTATTTATTGTGCTTTTATTTCACAGAATTATTTTCCAAATTCTTAGACAGGGTTCGGTTCTTTTGACATACGATCATTTAAAAAACTAACTTCATATGTATTTAACAAAACAATCATTTCGCTTTTCACAAAAGATACGTTCCATCCGTTTGTTTATGGGAAACTTTTGTCAAAATATAATTGTTTCCCGAAGATTTTTACATAAATTCAGACCCCAAGTCCTATAAGAATTAAGCAAACTTTCACTGATCGAAAATCTATAAATTAATCCACATTTAATTTTAGTTTTTAAAATGGTATTTTAAATATGATGCCTATTGTTGCGGCACTGGCAGCAAACACAAACTAAACAGACCAAAATCAATTTAAATAAATTATTCATTTCCAATTTTTATTTTTTAGTAAAATAAAAGTTGTTACGATTAGTTTTAATTCTTTTTATGATTCTTTCTGATATTTGAAAATCCACTAAAAAATTTTGGCTCAATTTTTAAAATAAAAAAGTTGAAAATTTCATTTTTAAAGATTTCAGATGAACTGAAGACGTTATTTCAAACTATTCTCTATTAAAAGAGCAACATGTCTGCAGATTTACAAGGGTAGCCTTGAAACTTTTATCTTTTTAATAAAATTTAAAAAATATTTTTTTGTTGTTTAATTTTAAGCTTAATTCTATCAAATTCTGCATTGTAGCAACAATACACAAATCACTTTTGAAGAGGAATCACAATTGAAAATAATCAGTTTTTAAAGAAAAAAGCTTTCTAATTGATACTTGAGCAAACAGAGTATTAAAGGTACCGTTGTGAATCAGATAAGTCGCTAGAAATAACATCCCTTTAAGAAATTACCTGAAAAAACCAAGTTGGATAGGAATCATAATCCAGATGATAGTTTAAGAACTGAGAACCTCCACAGAATGGATTACCCCCTGAAACAAAAAGTATAAAAAGAAATTTGGCAGGAAAAAACTAATATTAATGTGAATACAATTAAATAAAAAGATGGAAGAAACCTGCTCCATAAGCCAGTCCCCATCCTATTGCCCAGTATACAAACCCTAGTTTCAACATACAGCTTAGTTGTATACAAATTATATAAAATAATACTTAGAATAATAATATTAATGATAATAATAATAATAATTAAAAATTGTAATAAAAATGATTTAATAATATTTTAAAAACGCAGAAATTACCATTCATGATTTTATGAATAAAACATTTTATTCAAAGTTTTGAAATTGCATGATTATAGATTATGAATATACTAAGAAAATATTCAATCTTTTTTTTAAAATTTTGATTCTATACAATCAAGCTAAAATTAAGGGGGTAAGAAAAGTTAGAAAAATGGAAAAATAAGTCACGAAGTTAGAGAAATGAAAATATTCTTAATGATATATCATTATATCGATATAAAGTAATGAAGATCCAAAAAAAGTTATGTAGAAAGTTAGAAATAAAAGATATTTAAAAAGTTATCAAGTTCAAAGTTACGAAGTTAGAAATTAAGCTACGTAAAGTTATAGAAAGTTAGAAGTTAAAGATATTCCAAAAGATATAAAGTAACGAAGATGTAAATTAAGGTTAGTTAGATAGGTAGAAATTAAAGATTTATATAAAGTTACTAAGAAGCACAATAAAGCAAGTAAGAAGTTGATCTATCTGTATAATAAATATCAGGTTATACGATATTCCATAAAATTTGCAGTACACGCACCTCTGACCCTTTAGTAAAAGTAAATTCAACCTAAAGTTTGACCGCGTCAACCTAGTTGCAGTGGCTAGTCCTATTGAGTGTCTGCTTTATTTTCCCAATGTCCGGGCGATACAGTACAAACTGGGACCGGATAGGTTAAACCGGCTCGGAAATTCAAATGTATTATTTCTGCCCGTGAGTACATTTTACATCAATAATGATCGATGTTTGTACATATAAACCCATTTATTCATTTGAACTGCATTCTAAATGAATACGTAGCATGTTTAGCTCAATCATGTGACATATATGACGTATATCTTAAATTGCGACTCTTTCTGATTGTGCTGTAGTACGTAATATGATTTGCCTTAATCATGTGATATAGATAATGATGTAGGAATTGTAATTACGTCTACTGGTTAATTTTTAATCTATAAACCTTAAATACAATTAGTTAGAATCAGAACTCCGCTTTGATTACAGTGTAGAGTAATTGTACACAAGTTAATTATTCGGGTTGGGAGCTTACCTCAGTATAGGGGAAAAATTGATTAAGAGCTTGATAGATTGCCAATGCTTGTGTCACTGTAAGGCATTTAGAGCCGAAGTAATATCTTGTTTGATAGCTATGCTTGTGTCCCACGTAAAATTAACTACAACGAAGAGCATCCTGTCTGTATCTGTATACTTTTAGCCATATTCTGATCTTTCCTTCAAAATCCGTCAACAATAGCGTAAACAACCTTATATACTTAAACATTCAAAATATATAGTCCAACAAAAAAGTATAAAATATCAAATACTAAATATCTACATTTAATGTTTGATAATGGGGTATTACACCTGCAGTATGGAAACAGTACAACAAAATGGCCGTTTTACACTTTTTTCTAGTAAATACCTCTCTATATATTCTCTTCTCTATGATTATACGGCATTTACTACATATCTATTCTACCTGACAAAAAGAAGGAAAACTGTAAAACTGTGTAACTAAAAATTAACTATTAACTATGCAAACAACAAAGAACTGGATTTTGTGCATCTTCAGCATGGTTTGTACCAGGCCCTATTTTTATATGATAAAGTCTTCTTTTAAAGGACTTTTATGATATTTGTAGATATATTTCTATCTATTCATCTATGTATTTATCTATCTATCTATCTATCTATCTTAGGGTTTCCATCCATCGAGGTTATAGAGTGATGATGTACGATTATCCTTTACTAATTGTACATGCCATGTACTTCACTTCCAAAGGCCTTTTCATGTATTTCTTAAGGTCTGTTAGTTCCTGGCTTATTCATATTCACTATGTATTTTTAAATTCATGCACTAGTCACATTTGTCCACTATATAGTTCTTTAATCGTAGGTCTGTGCAGTCCATAGTAGTTAGTATGTAATAAATACAGTAATCCACATATTTGTTAACCTGAACATACCTAGATATATTACATTGTACATTGTCTTTAAATCTAAATGCGCTGATTTTGAGAAGTAAAATTTATACAGGTTTTTGAGAGAACAAATTAAAAAAGACTGATTTTCTTTAAGTTGAAAACGAGAAAATAGTTAGAAATTCCATAAGAAATTCGATGCGCGAAGCGCCAAAGAAACATTTTGGTATTTTTTCTTAATTGGCAAAATTTTGTAAAAGATGGTCCACAATCAGGAGCATGCTAAAGTCAAAAAAGGGGAGTGAGAGGCGAGAGGGGGGCGAAAGATGCTGTACATCAAGAAGATTCTTTATAAGTATATTCACTGTGTTCTTCGACCTAAAATAGAATTAAAGAAAGGTAGGTACAATAAGGTAGGGGGGATAGATTAAAGAAAGGTAGGTACAATAAGGTAGGGGGGATAGATCTGGAGCAAGGTAGGTACAATAAGGTAGGGGGATAGGTCTGGAGCAAGGTAGGTACACCAAGGTAGTGGGATAGATCTGGAGAAAGGTAGGGGGATAGGTCTGGAGCAAGGTAGGTACACTAAGGTAGGGGGATAGGTCTGGAGCAAGGTAGGTACACTAAAGGTAGGGGGAATGGTCCGGAGCAAGGTAGGTACACTAAAGGTAGGGGGGATTGGTCTGAAGCAATTGTTAAGTACACATTATACAATTACATATCCCCCCAGCAGTTACTTATCTTATATCCATTTTACCACCCAAATATAATTGATTGAAATCTGTACTTTCTTGCAATGCAATGCACTCCCGAATGCAGGTGCATCGCCTGAAGCGCTTGCGTCACATGTGTGCGTAGAGACTACAAAGTGCCCCAGACTTGATTTTGAAACGTTGGATCATACTTTGTACGCGTGATAGTTTTAGAATGTTTCTCACACCATTCTCTCATTATTCTTATTACTTAGTTAAACTTAAAGGTGACGACCCAAAACTCTGAAAATATGACGATTTGAAGCTTGCTTTTTGGCGTCTGCACTCAATTGAATATTTTGATGGTTTACAAAATGATTTAGCACAGAAATAATTCAGTTTTGGCCTACAAAGAACCCTGAATGCAAGGAAATGGACTAAACAAATTCCGTACAATCGTCTCTGAAGTCTTATCCTTTGTGGGTAACTCTGTAGTATAGCTTGACAATAATGTTAAAAAGAAAATCTGTATTATGAACTCTCAAAACTGATCATTTTAGGTGAAATTTGCTTTCAGTTTATTTTCAAATTTAGTTTTCTAGCAACAACAAAAAATAAGCTCTCAAACAATCTTTCGGACCCAAGAACCACTCTTTTATCTTTGACAAATTAATAAGTTAATTAAGAACTGTTCTTGCAAGGGGGGGGGGAGGGGGTGCAACGACCTGGTCCTGCCCCCTGTGTTACAGACTACAGTTAGCAACCAAATAGATTATCAAGTACAATAGGTGGCAACAGAGAAATGGATAAATTATACACGACGTCACAAGTGTCAAATATAACAGAGAAAACGAAATTTTCTCACATTATTTGACATGTTTTTTCAAGATTAAATAAAAAGTTTAAAAACAGAAAATAAATAACACATAAAATTGCACTTTTTCACTGTAAGACAAGCTCTTTATTCTAAAATTGTCATTATTATTAATAATTTTGTCGGACATAATACTGAGCTGACACTTGTGATGTAAGAATACAGCTGTGCTGAGAGTGTTCAAATACTACGTTGCCATCTATTGTACTTAACAATCTATTTGATTAGCAACTTTATTTGATTTGTGTGTTGGTTGTATTTTAAGTGACCTCAAAAATGTTCCTTCAATTTTTCGAGTACAGTTATGTAATTATTACCATAGCGAGGAGACTTAAAACCTAATTTACAGATATGACCATAAGGAAGAAAAATTACCCCCCCCTATCCCCTTTACTTACAGTGTAAACTCCTGTTTGATGTAAAACCATGACTGACCTGACAGCCCCTGCCTCTAGGAACGCAAACCCACCCTGCATGAAGAAGATGATGATGGCAATGATGATGAGAAAGAAATGATCTGTATTCTTCTCCAGGTTCTCAAACTTCAAATCCTGAAGTTCGGCGTGGGTCATGTTTCTAGGGTCTCTAGAAGTACGCTCACTACCTGGCGCGCTTACAGGTAGAGTCTGGCTGAGCCCAGCGAGGCTAGCGGTCAGGTTAAGTATGCTGGCTGATAAACCAGGTATACTAGATGTAAGCGAGAATAAACCTTGTAAATCAGAGAGACTGAGTTTATTAATTGATAGTTCTGGTTTATCAAATTCATCTGTTGTCGCCATTTTTATCTAAAACATTTTAAAATAATTCAATTGCTCAAATTGCTTATGATGGTCTCCCAAATACTCAGCTTCACAACTACACAACAATAAAACTAGACAACCAGACAACTAGGAAACTAAACAACAAGACAACTAGACAACTATACAAATACACAACTATAAAAATAGATAACTTTACAACTAGACAACCAGACAACTAGACACCTTGACAACTAGAAAACCAGAGAACTAGACAACTAGACAACTATATAACTATACAACTAGGCAACCAGACAACTATACAACTAGACATCTAGAAAACTGGACAACTAGAACACGAGACAACTAAACAACTAGCCAACTAGACAACTAGACAACTAGACAACTAGACAACTAGAAAACTAGACAACTAGAAAACTAGACAACTAGACATCTACATTACTAGACAATGAGAAATCTAAACAACTAGACTACTAGACAAATTTAAAGCTATACTACTAGTCAGCTAGACATTAAGACAACAAGACAACAAGAAAACTTTACAACTAGACAACTAGACTGCATGACAACTAGACAACTAGAAAACCAGAGAACTAGAAAACTAGTCAACTGGACAACTAGACAACTTGACAACTAGACAAATAGGCAACTATAAAACTTGACAACCAGACAATTAGACATCTAGTCAAATGGACAACTAGAAAACTAGACAACTTTACAACTAAACAACTAGACAACTAGACAACTACAAAAAAGGGTCAACTATACAAGAGACAACTATACAACAAGACACCTATACAAGCAGACAACTAGGCTAGTATAGACCTAGACAGCTAGACAATTGGACAACTTGACAACTATTAAACTAGACAACTATAAAACTACACAACTAGACAACTAGACAACTAGAAAACTAGAAAATTAGACAACTAGACAACTAGATAAATGGACAGCTAGACAACTCGACAACAAGACAGCTAGCCAGCTAATCAACAGGCAATTAGACAACTAAAGAACTAGAGAGCTTGAAAACTAGACAACTAGACAACTATTTACTTGCGTATAGTTTTGAAGGAAATGGGCAGAAGCCAGAATTCAAGCTGAAAAAATGACGATTTATTTTACTATAGGTTTACAGGGTATCTTTGTGAATCTTTACACTTCTATTTAGTTGGAAAGTACAACAACAGTCCCTTTACTCTATATATGTTTACAAGTTGCAACCACATGAATGGTTTTCCAGTTTAAACCAAAGTAATACGTCTAAACTCTCCGCCAGTCAAGCAACGACTGCCTGGAAATAAGTTTGTCTTAATTATTTGACATTCGCAGGGTAGAAACATAGAACTGCTGATGGTCAATATATATTTTATATTCGCAGGGTAGAAACATAGAACTGCTGATGGTCAATATAGATTTTATATTCGCAGGGTAGAAATATAGAACTGCTGATGGTCAATATATATTTTATACTCAAAGGGTAGAAATATAGAACTGGTGATGGTCAATATAGATTTTATATTTGCAGGGTAGAAACATAGAACTGCTGCTGGTCAATATAGATTTTATATTTGCAGGGTAGAAACATAGAACTGCTGCTGGTCAATATAGATTTTAAGGATGTTGGACTCTGAAAAAGCACCACAAAAAGGTCCCAACTGTATTACTGAGAAATTTTGCCTACACTAAAATGGCAAAGGTTTATCCGAAGAGGAAAAATGAAATAAAGGAACCAATAAACGATCGTTTTCTGGTTCGTTTTAGCAGCATACATCTTCTCTTAAGGTTAAATTTGACACAGTGCAAGAAAAGCATGAATGTTTTAATTTCTAAAATTTCTTTAGAACTAGAAGGACATGATCCAAGTTTTTGTCCATGAGGTCCGTTTTTGCATATAAATTATTAGGATTGGGATTAGGGGTAAATATGATTATTTTCTGTTTTGTTTGTCAAAAACTGTACTTCTTGAATTATAAGAAACAGTACAACAGAGGATTTTTCAAGGAAAAAAAGTTGATGATGATTTTTTTAATTCTGAATTTTTTCGCGAAATTTTCGCATCATTGTGTATCCATTTCTTCGCAAATTTTCGCGAAACACATTGAAGCGAAATGCGAAAATTTTCGCTAAAAATGCAAAATTGTCGCAAAACAATTTTTCCTTTCCGCTGCAAACCCTAGTTCATGAATACAGTGGTGTTGTGTAATTTGTTTTAAGGTTCTCAATAATTTGTTGAAGAATGTAGCTGGAGCGCGGTTTTGTAAATTGAGAACAGTCCCTTGGCGTATTTTGTAAGTTTAGAATAGACTCCATAAGTAATTTGATTAAATTAGTGATTTGGTTCTAAATAATAATATTCTCTGTTATTTTTTACATATTCTGTTTGTTTATTTACTAAAGAATTCGAATTTCCTAAGCACTGGTATTAGCGTTAAGAGTTGTATAAGAGCGCGGTTTAGATAATTCCGCTCTTATACCAATCTTAGGAGTCATCTTTCTAGAACCGGCCCAACGTCAAATTGATTATTCGGATTAATAATTTGGAATTCTCTTATTTTCAGTTGGATTAAGTTTGTGAAATCTGTGGATCTGGGGTAGAATTTTATACTAAATAGTTTTCAAGAGTTTTCTTATTCTTATTTAACTAAATTCTTATAGAGGAATTGT
>NW_019397543.1:0-65455 GCF_000591075.1 Eurytemora carolleeae | reverse complement strand
ACTACATAATAAACATATATTCATTACTACATAATAAACATATATTCATCACTACATAATAAACATAAATTCATTACTACATAATAAGCATATATTCATCACTACATAATAAACATATATTCATCACTACATAATAAACATATAACAGGTATAATAAGTCTAATATCAAGCTAAATTTATCTTAAATTATGAAGATAGGAATCTGATAAATGTGTGAGGTATTCCTAATATTTTGTTCAAAAAGTTCGAACTGCTAACTTTTTAAGCAATTTTTCACCAACATTTTCTAAAGCATTTTTTAATTTAAATACAATATACTTAATATTCAATATAAACAATAAATCCAACAAATATATTATATGATATAAACTTTATCTGAACAATGCATTATCACATTTCATTTCATTATTTCAGCAACATTAACAAACCAGTAAATAATTGACATATATTTAACAAATGTCGTCTTTTAACAATTTAAAACTTTGATTCAATAATAAAAGGGACTGTCGACCTAATTTTACAGCCAACACAGAACATGTCAGATTTACAACGGTTGCTCACTATCAAATAAATCTCCAAGTAACTTCAACAAACCCGATTAATTTTAGACAAAAAAAAACAAAGAACTTCAAAACATGGATTGCGAAGTACTAAATTGTGAATCGGGCCTTTCCAATGAAAAGGTCACGTGAAATCACGTCGACAGTCGCTTTAAGCTAGCTTTAGTCTGTCCTAAGCTCGTAACAGGTAAGTATCAGCTCTATATAGCATTATACTGGCCGGGATATAGGATTCATCAATATACAGACTTCTCTAAACATATTTTCCAGATGATTACAGCGCCGCGGCTAGAACAGAAAACTATAAAGAAAATACTTTATGAGAGAGCCCACTATTGATGTTATACCATGCTTATCAATAAAGGTCGCCTTTGTAAAGTCTATTTACTGTTTTTAAACTCTTCTAATTCAAAGCAAAGAATTACGGTACATAAATCATTTAAAGGAGACCTTAATCAAAAACTAATTTACACTTTTCACTTTAATAATAATTCAGCATTATCATAGTTTAACATTTCAAATTTCAAGAAATAATCAATTTGGATGATTAAAGGGACTATAAGCGTAATTTCTAGTGACCCTCCCAGGAAAGATGGTCATACCCGATTCACAACGGTACCCCTAAAACCTTTGGCATATTGCTGATGAGGAAAACATTGTAGTTTTTCTAGGCTTGAAAGTGCTTAATTCTGGTAAATCAATAGTGTACAGAAACCACAATTGAAAATAATCTGTTTTCAAACTTATAAACATTGATATCTAATGCTTTATCAGATAAGGCTCTTAAAGGTACTGTTGCCATCTTGCATAGAGGGTTACTTTTAATTAAGCTTACAGTTCCTTTTAATATAACAGTTCCTTTTAATTTTACAGTTCCTTTAAATATTACAGTTCCTTTTAATATTACAGTTCCTTTTAATATTACAGTTCCTTGCGTTTACCATTTTTGCTTCAGTTCGGCAATAAACAGGGAACTAAAGTTGATAAATTATATTTTACTTCAGTTGAGTTATTCGTCTCAAGTTCAATAAAAAACACTGCAAAATTCTTTCATTGATTTCTTTACATTCTTTTTGTTTCAAACTGAAAAAAGTTCCTCATTCTGTTCTGCACATTTTTCTTTAGGATTGTAATTTTGTGAATTTAGATTTAGATAAAAGTATTTTGATCTCTTGATTCATGTTGAGCATGTCCTTCATCGCCATCCTCCTCCTTAACAGATAAAAATAACATTCAAGAACTAAACTTTAGGATCGTGAATCCATTAAGCAACAACTAACCCGATTCTTTTCTCCAACGGATTAAGTTAATTCTTTTGATTCTGGGCTTTTTTTTGTGATTATATAGTTTCATGAAAAATATTTTAAGAACTAGGTTTGACAACATAAATGCCGCAAACTATTTCTATGGTTAAAGAGGACTTGAAGTATTCAATTAATTAATATTAATTAATATTATTTAGAACATCACTTTATAAAGAAGAAATTATTTAATGATTTAAAGGAGACAACTTCAATATTAATAAAACATTTGAGTTTCCTAGTTGTCTAGTGTGTTCAGTACAGATATAGGGTTACCCACAAATGACGAGACTTTAATGTCGATCAAAATTCTATGAAATATAACAAATAGAAGGTTTTCTTTGAACTAAAAATATTCTTAAATGTTCTGCTCAATGATTTTTCAGCAATAAAACAAGTTTCCAGTTGCGTGGATGATGGAACCAAAACTCGGTATAAAAAATCAGTATAAAGTCTGTACAGTCTTCTCTGAGCCCAAAACTTAAGACAGGGTATCGTTATGAAAACCAGTTTTAAAACCCGGCTTTCACCAATGGGGTTAGGCAGTTTTGTGGATATCAATATTTTTGTTAAGAATATTATTTTGTTTAGTTTCTTCATATTCTCCATTGTTTTTTTGAATCTCTCAAATCAAAATCTACACAAATATTAGACCCCAAAAAGGAAACTTGGGAGGTTCGTTGAACAATACTCTTTTAAATTTCGGGCTCTGAAGTCTTATTCTTTGTGGGTAACTCTGCACAGTGTGTTTTGACGTTAAAATGGGGGCCCCCCCCCCCCGGTCAATAAGAGCACGTTTTTTTGGAAGTCAAGTTTTTATTTTATTTAACCTGTTGAATGTCTTCTTCAATTCTATTCTCTCTACGCCTACTCTGCAGTAATTGCAGAATAGCTGAGCTGTTATCATACCGTTCCAACAAATCAAAGCAACTGTCGTCATTTTCTCCAAAACTGTCCCTGAAACAGTGAAATTATTGGCCTCTTCTTTCTTATGCTTTTCAGTGAAAATATCGCTTAGATTTACAATTTAAAAAAGAAACAAGTAAATTTTCTAAGCACATTTAACCTCTGCTTCCCAGAGTAATGGATATATATGAGCTCCCTGTATCCTTGAGTACTAAATATATATATGAGCTACCTGTATCCTAGAGTACTGAATATATATATGAGCTACCAGTATCCTAGAGTACTAAATATATATATGAGCTACCTGTATCCTAGAGTACTAAATATACATATGAGCTACCTGTATCCTAGAGTACTGAATATATATATGAGCTACCAGTATCCTAGAGTACTAAATATATATATATATGAGCTACTTGTATCCTAAAGTACTGGATATATATGAGCTACCTGTAGCCTAGAGTACTGAATATATATATGAGCTACCAGAATCCTAGAGTACTAAATATATATATATATGAGCTACCTGTATCCTAAAGTACTGGATATATATGAGCTACCTGTATCCTAAAGTACTGGATATATATGAGCTACCTGTATCCTAGAGTACTAAATATATCTATGAGCTACCTGTATCCTAGAGTACTGAATATATATATGAGCTACCTGTATCTTGAGTACTAAATATATATATGAGCTACCTGTATCCTAGAGTACTGAATATATATATATATATGAGCTACCAGTATCCTAGAGTACTAAATATATATATGAGCTACCTGAATCCTAAAGTACTGGATATATATGAGCAACCTGTATCCTAGAGTACTAAATATATATATGAGCTACCTGTATCACAGAGTACTAAATATATATATATATATATAATCAACCTGTATCCTAGAGTACTAAATATATATGAGCTACCTGTATCCTAGAATACTGTATATATTTATGAGCTACCTGTATCCTAGAGTACTAAATATATATATGAGCTACCTGTATCCTAAAGTACTGTATATATATATGAGCTGCCTGCATCCTAGAGTAGTGAATATATATATGAGCTACCTGTATCCTTGAGTACTAAATATATATATGAGCTACCTGTATCCTATAGTACTGGATATATATATAATCAACCTGTATCCTAGAGTACTAAATATATATATGAGCTACCTGTATCCTAGAGTACTAAATATATATATGATCTACCTGTATCCTAGAGTACTAAATATATATATGATCTACCTATATCCTAGAGTACTAAATATATATATATAATCAACCTGTATCCTAGAGTACTAAATATATATATAATCAACCTGTATCCTAGAGTACTAAATATATATATGAGCAACCTGTATCCTAGAGTACTAAATATATGTATAATCAATCTGTATCCTAGAGTACTAAATACATATATGAGCTACCTGTATTCTTGAGTACTGGATATATATGATCTACCTGTATCCTTGAGTACTGGATATATATGATCCACCTGTATCCTTGAGTACTGGATATATGTAATCTACCTGTATCCTTGAGTACTGGATATATATATGATCTACCTGTATCCTTAAGTACTGGATATATATAATCTACCTGTATCCGAGAGTACTGGATATATATGATCTACCTGTATCCGAGAGTACTGGATATATAAGATCTAGCTGTATCCTTAAGTACTAGATTTTTATGATCTGGCTGTATCCCAGACTACTAGATCTTGAAGATCAACGTTTGTATCCTAGAGTACTGGATATTTAATCTTCCTGTATCCTAGAGTATTGGATGTATATGACGCATCTGTATCCTAGAGCACTAGATATATAATCTACCTGTATCTTAGAGTACTAGATATATAATCTACCTGTATCCTAGAGTACTATGATATATAATTTACCTGTATCCTAAAGTACTAGATATATATGATCTACCTGTATCCTAGAGTAATAGATTTATATAATCTACCAGTATTCTAAAGTACTGGATATATAGGATCTACCTGTATTCTAGAGTACTGGATACATATGATCTACCTGTATCCTAGAGTACTAGATGTCATTGTAGAACTGATGCTATCTTCATCAAGACAAATGTCCTGGTTCTGATTCGAAATCTTCTTTCCTTGCTTAGCTCGCCTAAAGTGACACATTTGTTTCAGTTTTTAAGTTTTAATTAAGAGAATGTTAGGTTAGTCTTACAATTTAGAACCTTTAACTTTATTGTATGATAGTTAAATCAAAATTCAAAATCTTTAAGTTTGTAAAGAAATTAAGGGCCCGCGGCACGCCCCTTTTTCTAATAACAGATTTAGCATTCGAATAATGCTTTTTAAGTAGCCATAGCTGAAAACTTTAGAATGAAATATCCAGATATCCCGTCGAATAATTAATCTGGAGTTTAAATTCATGTGGAGAACAAGCAATATTTAAACTGGATATTAAGGGATAATGTCTTTCTGTGGATATCCAACACAAAAGTTTTCAACTCATTTTTCATTGTGATAAAATTTCGCGGATTAGAACAACATTAAAAGTTATTTTTATCGATAAAACAAACATTTAAGACAACATTCATAAACTTATCTTCCTGGAAAAAATTTAAATAAATTTTCATAAAATTCAGTTTCATTAGCGAAATTGTTTTCAAACAATCGTATCGTTGTATTGTAGGTACAGTTATAGGTATATGCAAATAGATTCAAGTACAATAGATGGCAACCTAGAATTTGTACACTCTCAGTACAGTTGTATTCTGTCGTCACCAGTGTCAATTCCATGGGTACTGGAATAGGGTAAGGTAGTCATACAATTCTAGATTTAGTGCTATCTTACGTCATAACCCGGTACAGGGCACAAAGTGGACACTGGTCCTAGAACTGTCTTGGGATAAGATCTGTTGTAGGCGAGTATACGCATACTTGTGATTGGCATTTCATTGGCGGACTGAGAATTTTCCACCAATAGTTTTAATCAGTGACGTCAGACGTCACCCCGTACCGTATCGACCTTTCATTTGTGCGCGGGCCTCAATGCGATACCCTATTCCAGTACCCATGGTCAATTCAGTTTTTGTGTCCGACAAAATCATTAATAATAGTGATAATTTTAGAATAAAGTGCTTTTCTTACAGTAATATAAGTGCAATTTTATGTGTTCTTTAGTTTCTGTTTTTACACTTTTTTGTTTAATCTTGGAAAACATGTCAACTAATTTGACAAAATTTCGCTTTCCTTGTTATATTTGACACTTGTGACGTCGTGTATAATGGTTAATTTCTCTGTTGCCAACTATTGTACTTGATAATCTATTTGGGTATATGTATAGGTATAGGTATAGGTATAGGTATAGGTATAGGTATGATGTTTTTAGAAATCATCCCGTGAATAACTCTAAAAATTGAAATGTAATTAAAATAATTTGTATCGAAATTATGCAGTTTCATTTTGTATATTTGTCCTAAAGCTAACCACATCAGTGTCACATGGCAGGCTATTGCTCCTTAGCTCTTGAAATCATATAAAAAATTGTGTTGAAAAAACAAACACATCAAGTCTTGAAATCTACAAAGAAATAAGATCTATTTCTATGTACTTATACTCTTTGATTATCCTTCTTAAATGTTAGGGATTTCACTGTAGTCTTTGATATTTTTTAATGGTCCTCTGTCTTATATATATTTCACATATCTTTATATTTAGATATCTCTTAAAAATAATTTACTTGTTTTAGTTTTTGATCATATCCTCTGGTCTTTTACTTCATTCTGATCCATTTATTTGTGAAAATTGAAATTAGATTCATCAAGGTAAACTTGTAACATGGATCAAGTTTTCCGATTTTAGCAGAAAAGGGGACTTTTTTTTAAATTTCAAGATTTCCAAAAAGCTAAAATATCCCAAGGTTAAATTAAGTCTTTTGCCTAAAAGTGTATTATTTTAAGGGTTAATATACTGATTTGGCGAAGAAAGAAACAAGTTTACAGTCACAGGGAATTCCAAATGTAAGGAAAAGGACTGTACAAATTCTGTCAATCCTCCTAATGTCTCATCCTTTGTGGGAAACCCTGTATGAAATATAGGTATAGGTATAGGTATAGGTATAGGTATAGGTATAGGTATAGGTATAGGTATAGGTATGGGTATGGGTATAGGTATAGGTATAGGTATAGGTATAGGTATAGGTATAGGTATAGGTATAGGTATAGGTATAGGTATAGGTATAGGTATAGGTATAGGTATAGGTANGGCATGCGTCTGCGTCAATGAAGTAAAATCTGCGTACCTTCATCCTCTGCAGCCTCCTAGTCATCCCATCCTCTGTATTTCCCTCCTCAGCCTCCTGCCCTCCTCCTCCTCCTGCACCTGCTGCACCTGCTGCACCCCCTGCAGCTCCTGGGGCCCCTTGGACCTCCTTATCTCCACTGGGATTAGACCCTCCAGGATTCTCACAGACTAGATAGATAGAAGATTTGGAAATACATACAAAGGGGCCCAACAAAATAAGAATAGGAAGACGGCCATGTATTCTTTTGGGCTTTCGATGTTGTTATGAAGCTTTATCAATAGTTTTAAAAATCAACGTATTCAGTGAAATTGCCCGACTCTGTATGGGTCAGTCCACCCCCTAGTAGGCACCATCTTCGGTTTTTTTTTCAAACATTAAATAGTAAGAGACCTATGTGAGACATTACATAATCAGTATTTTTTAGACTCTGTTCAGGGGCGTATTCAGGAATTTGTCCAGGGGGGGCTTATTTTTTATCTTTCCAGGGGGGGGGCTCAGCACCCGATGGGGCCTGAAAAACCCTGAAATTAATCGATTTCACTGGTCCAGGGGGGCTTAGCCCCCATAGCACCCCCTGAATACGCCCCTGACTCTGTTGACATAATCATATTTGAAAACAAAAACATAATTATTTCTTTGAATTCTGCCACCTGAGGTTGGATTATATCTGTTTCTATTTCTAAGAACAGTCCCTTTTCTGAAGAGTCGAGGTTCAGAGGTCGAGGTTGCATTTATCTTGACGTCTAAAATAGATGTCAAAGGTAAATACCGAGGATTAAAGTTTTGAAACGAGTGAATTATAAGAGTACATCGACCTTGAGTTTTATGCTTTTAATAAAACATGTGCTTTTTCTAAAAACTGAAGATACTTTCAAATTAATTCATGTTTAAAAACCAAGAACATTAGAAAATTAGATCTTAAAAAATAAATAATGATAACTCGCCTTTGACTTTAATTTTCTACTTTGTGTATTTTTGCAACATAGAACCGTTGTTCTTTCAAACTTTGAGGTATAGGTATAGGTATAGCCTTTGACTTTAATTTTCTACTTTGTGTATTTTTGCAACATAGAACCGTTGTTCTTTCAAACTTTGACTATGTTCTATATAATCAAGCTCTTCGCTCAAATATAAATATATATTTGTTTGTATGCCAGCTATGGATGGCCAAATGGCTGGACAAAATGGGCTGACATTTTTTGAGGAACCCCATGGGTACCCAGACCCTGGGGTACGTAGGCTAAAAAAGAATTTTTCAAAAATAATTATTTTTTTACTTCAGCAAGTCTTGTATAAATAACTCATAAGACTATTTCGACATGAGAACTAGAAAGTTACAATGATTAGAAAATCAGAGTTTGAGACAAATAATCTGAGCTGAAAACTTTAGAATGGTGGATATTGAGATCAATGCTTGATCTCCTCTTTTTTCTTAATCTCCAGATTAAATATTGGTTGTTCTCCTCTTGTTATTAATCTCCAGATTAATTAATGGATCGGGATTAGGGATATCCCATTCTAAAGTTTTAAGCTCAGTTTAATTACAAATATACCGTTAATATCTGGATCAACAGTTTCACCCGCATAGCTGGTTCGTCGGCCAACGTTCTTTCGACGAAAACCTAAACAAGTTGAGAAAAACTTTATTAAAAATCCTTAAAAAAATCAAGCTCATGCAAAACAGTGCTGCAATTTTATAAATGCAAGAACAAATGTGCAAAAAAGTCTTGAACGTGTTCTTTTTCCTTGTGCAAAATTAATCATTTAAGTGAAAGGGATATTATTTATCTCTATCTAGTACTATAACCGATCCGTCATCTCGGGAGGACCAGTGTAGGAATGGGAATTCAAATCATAAATACTTTTTTTTATTCCCGAACCAAAATTCCGCCGCCTGCACTTGTTGGTAACTGATTTATTCCTTAATTCCCATGCTTTTATTAGGAGAAGCGTAGTGCTTTAAGGGAGGGGGCAGGGTTGCAGTGCCACGGGCTGTTCTTAAATAGATTGTATTCCTATCTAAAAATATACATATTGCCCAAAATCTATATCTATCTTTGCTTGTCTGTTTGTGTATATCCGATAAACGTCAAAACGGCTGAACCGATCAGGCCAAATTTTTTGTGTGACCTCACTTGACCCCAGGGAAGGTTTATGGATGCTCAAAATTACAAAAAATTGTCTCAAAAACTTTTTGATTTCGTAAAATTTCGAAAGTCCATGAAACAATTATTAAATCCGGGATCTTTTTTATTGTTTAAAATAGTTTATGAGCGCGAAGCGACCTAAATGCCTAGTATTTTAAATACGAACACAAATACCCAATCTTTTTGGTCTTGAAGAGATTACTTTAGTCGTAATATTGGGTTAGTTGTGTTATAATATACATATTGCCCAAAATCTATATCTATCTTTGCTTGTCTGTTTGTGTATATCCGATAGACGTCAAAACGGCAGAACCGATTAGGCCAAATTTTTTGTGTGACCTCACTTGACCCGAGGTAAGGTTTATGGATTCTCAGGATTACAAAAATTGTCTCCAAAACTTTTTGATTTTCGTAAATTTTCGAACGTCCATAAAACAATTATTAAATCCGGGATCTTTTTTATTGTCTAAAATAGTTTTTGAGCGCGAAGCGCCCTAAATGCCTAGTATTTTAAATACGAACACAAATACCCAATCTTTTTGGATTCATTTAGTCGTAATATTGGGTTAGTTGTGTTACTAATCTAAAGTGATTTTCAAATAGGTTTGACCGTACGGTGCTATATAACCTCTTGAGCCCTGGAACATTACAAATAGTTTATGACCGTACGGTGCTATATAACCTCTTGAGCCCTGGAACATTTCAAATAGTTTATGACCGTACGGTGCTATATAACCTCTTGGGCCCTGGAACATTTCCAATAGGTTGTGACCGTAAGGTGCTATATAACCTCTTGGGCCCTGGAACATTTAAAATAAGTGGTGACCGTACGGTGCTATGTAACCTCTTGGGCCCTGGAACATTTCAAATATGATTGTGACCGTACGGTGCTACATAACCTCTTGGCCCTTGGGAACATTTAAAATAGGTTGTGACCGTATGGTGCTATATAACCTCTTTGGCCCTGGAACATTTCAAATATGGTTGTGACCGTAGGGTGCTATATAACCTCTTAGCCCTTGGGCCCTGGGAAAATTTAAAATAGGTTGTGACCGTACGGTGCTATATAACATCTTGGGCCCTGGAACATTTTAAATAGTTTGTCACCGTACGGTGCTATATACTTTGGGCCCGGGAACATTATATGAAAGTTATCTAAAAATAAAAATATTTTTTACAAAATCTTTCTTTTAAAATAATTTTTGATGGGTACAGGGTGAATTTATCGTTTAGTCTTATAATTTTCCTCTTGGACCTGGTGACAGCTAAAGGGTTGGTTAAAGGAGTTTAAGCAAAGGTGAGGTTGGGGTTTAGTGAGCAGATAAAAAACATTAATTTTCAAAAATTATATATCAAAGTCGTCATCTTTTATATGTTTATTTCTATCTTCTGCTTTGCATTTTGCTACGTGCAATGCCGGAATCCTATTTCAAAAGTTTTTCTTTGCTATGGATGGAAAAAATATATTTCATCTTTGAAAATTTCTCGCCATGAGTCTTGGTAAGATTTTAAATTTTACTTTTTTTCCCGTTTAAAATTGCTTAGAAAAACAGGAGAAGAAAAATATTTGCGAAAGTTTAACATTAAAATTTTTAAACATTTTTCTAGAAAAAAGGTTTATCGATGAAAATACTCAAATTTTTAAAAATCCATGAACTTTTTATTTTTAAAAAATGGTTCAAAATTGAATAGCTAACACATTTTTACGGTTTTACCGCACCATGCTAATAATAATGATATATAATATAATTATATAAGTTAACAAAAATGTTCCTTTTAAAAATATTTAACAGTGTGTGCAGAAAAATAAGCTGGAAATGCGAACTAGGGGGTTCAACTTGAATATCCAAAAAATGGGATTTTGTAAAACAAAAATAGTGAGTGTTTAAATGCATTACAGAGAACAGAGTATCTATGGGTCGTATAATATCGAATTATGAAAAGAATGTTAAAAATAACTCTCAAAATGATATGTTGTTCTATATTTTGAACAAAATGTGAGTGATTTTAAAATACTTTTGGTAATTTTATTCTTTTAGCAGATACAATATAAAAGGGAATGCTGGCTTAATTTCATGTGACCCTAAATGCAAAGATGGCAATGCCCGATTCACAATGATTACCTTAAAAGCTTTGTCATTAGATTTTAATAACTGATTTTTTTTCTATTGAAGGTTCTCTGCAAAAGCGACTTGCGTATTTATACTGCAGAAAAACATATAGGAAATATTAGAATTAAACACTTTAATCCTTGAAAAACGACATTTTTTCCACAAAATTAATCAGATAAAGATTTCAAGGGTGCAGTTGTAAGTCGGACATTGCATCTTACCATGAAGAGTCAATGGAAATTACGCTTACAGTCCCTTTAAATATTAATACATAAATATAAAAAGGAATATATTTATAAATCATACAATTATAGATAAAAAAATTGTAGACACCATCCGCACCTCGTTGTTAACATCTTGAAATACGATGTTTGGATAATAATAATACATCATACATGGACCCATTCCAACCTTCCCACTACACTATGTTTATATTTATATGTATAATAACAATATTTATTATAAAATTGCGTTTGTTTAGTGCTGGTACATGCAAACAACATCTTAACATTATTCCGGGGCAATGCGGAATTTAAAAAAAATCTTAAAAACTTGTTTATCCGGATTCCGGATTATCTGAATTAATCTGTTTTATGAATTAATCCGGTTTCATCTGGATTAATCCGATTTTATATAAATTAATTTTGGGTTTATCTGGTTTTATCAGGCTTTATTTGGGTGTATCTGGATTAATACGGTTTTATCTAAATTAATCCGGTTTTATCTGGATTAATCCGGTTTTATCTGGATTAATCCGGTATAATTGGACCAATCCGGTTTTGTCAGGATTAATCTAGGTTGGTCCTGAGATTTGTCCATGATGCATGCAAAACTGTTTATTAACTTGTGAATTCTAGGGTGTTTATGGTTCAGTATCCTAGCATGAGACGGTGCAAATCAATAATTGATCTTAAATAGCTTATTATTATAGATAAAATGGAGATGCACAAAATAAATAAGTGCTCCCCTGAAACTCAAAAAAAGATCAATTTTGAAAGAATATCATGGGAGGGATTTATGGTTCAACAGTTTGGTGACAACACCTAGCTTACCAAACCCTTGAACTAGTTTCTCAAATAGTTGAGTGTTTTCTTCTAAGGAGATATCTTGTATCTCGATCCCAGGCATAGATTGTTCCTCTAATATATAATATACTCCACTCAGACACGGTACAATACATTTTTATTCACACAGTTATTTAGAGAATAATTATTATTTATTCATTGTAAAATTAAAGAGACTGGTGACGTTATTTCAAGCCCAATTCACAATGGTACCCATGAACAACTTTGAGTGAGCAAAAAGTCGATGATTCTTGATCCATGGTTTCTCTGTCAGAGTGGCTTGCGACTGTATGCAGGAGGAACAAGAAAGAAAATTTATATAAATCGCCTCCGAACATAGTTTAATAATTAAGTTGCTAAGATAAGTGTGTAAAAGACACCGTTGTGAATCGGGCATTCAACTCTTTAATTGGGAACCTCTTGAAACTTCGTTGACAGTCCCTTTAATACTGTTTCCTTGGATTAAATTTACTTTAACCCTTTGTTAGCTATTTTTCACAAGAAGTTTAATTTTTTAGATTTTCTCCAGATTTATATATTAATTTAGGCTATGTTTAGTTTAACACTAAGCTATATCCATTAAACAATTAAACCCGTATCTAGGTTGGGTGTTCTACTGACCAGTGTACTTGTAGCGGGACCCGGAGCTAGCAGGACGTACACTTCTCCAGGTAGTTACATCACCCCGTCCTATGTCCTTCTGTCCTGAGGACAGAGTAGAGGTCGAGGAATGAGGACCATGATGTCTAAATGAAAATATGTAAAGCAAAAAATGGATGTTATAATAAAAAAAGATGGCTTGCTTAGACTACGCTCTTGAAAGGAAAATTATTATTATAACATAATAATTAATAACTAGCTCAAGTGCTAGTCGTTTTCCGTAGAATAAAAAAAATTGAATATAAAAAAATCCGATTTAAAAAAATCTATTTTTGAAGAAAAAGAATTTAGAATTGTTTAGCCTTTGTTACCCCCAGGGTACCCATGGGCTATCTCAAAGAATTTATTATATACATATGTAAGCGAAGAGCTTTAATATATAGATATGATTTTCAAAAATAAAATAAAAACAATATAGTTTAAGCTCAGTTTCATAAGTTTAAACAAAATTGTAATATAGGTTAAGCTTGCATGAAAAGTAACTGAAGAAATGAGATTTTTTTATGGCCATAGCGTTTAAACATGTACACCCGTGACCCAGGGGCGGATACAGGAGGGGGGGCGGCAGGACCTTCGCACCTCCTTGAGATTTTGCGGCAAAAAATGTTCAAAATTTGAAAAATCGCATGTGTACCCCTTTTTTCAAGCTATTTGATTATTTACTAGTCAAATTTGTGATTTTTTTTTCAAAAGAAAATAAATATAAGCTTCGCATATTGAGTTTTTGATTCTATTTTTGGCATTTTTTGTTCCTATTTTCACTATTGATTCACCTATTGTACACTTCCGAAACATATTCCACAAAAGATGTTCGTTGTCCGCGTCGAGCAGTATTCACATCTAGCAGATGATCTATAAATTTAGTTAATACTAAACTAAACTAGACCAAACTCTTTTATAATTTCAAAAGGGAGGGTTTACTATTTCTTGTTTGGAAATAGGGATGTTGCACTGTGCACAAATAATTTTATAATTATGATCAGACCAGTTTTTAAAAATTTCTTGAGTTGAGTATTGGATGGAAACCATTCGCATCGGAACTCACGAGTGGCAGAAATTCCTTTATGATGCTTTTCTTGAAAATTATTTTGATTAGTGGCATTTAAGAAAGATGCAACAGAAACCTAAATCTTTGTTTACAAATAAGTGTACTGCAATTTCTGTTGTTTCTTACTTTGTACAACTAAATTCATAATAGTATCATGTTTTATAAAGTGATGACAAGAAAACAATGGAATAGGAAGACGACATTATAGCAATACTTAAGTGTGTTTGATGTTTTTACAAGCAAATATTTTCATTAAATCACTAAATTAGTGAAAGGGGTCGGTTTTATCCACACAATTGCTGTGTCTCATGCTCATTGGACTTTTAAAAGTCGTCGTGCTATTTCAGAGTTTTCTGATTATCCCTGTATCCCTTTACCATTTCAGAAATTCATGAAAAATATAATTAGGTACCTTTTATCCTTCAAATCTTAAAAAATTTAATACTTAGAACTATTAAACCTTCAAACCTTTTGAATTTAATAATCCAAACCTTTATAAATTTCATAGTTTAAACTATTAAACCTTCAAACCTTTATAAATTTAATAATCCAAACCTTTATAAATTTCATAGTTTAAACTATTAAACCTTCAAACCTTTATAAATTTAATACTCCAAACCTCTATAAATTTAATAGTTTAAACTATTAAACCTTCAAACATGCAAACGTAAAAAAAGGGATTAAAGTCTTCAAATGTTGCAGATTGAAGATAATGGAAATGTTTAAATAGTTTTAGGAACATTTTAAAATTTGTTGTCAGTGTTTTTAGGACCTGATTTTTTCTTGAGGATTTCTTGTCTGAGTTCTTCTATTTCAGCTTGAAGAGAGAGAAGGAGACGAGACCTACTCTGCTGGACCTCACTGGTTAAACGGGAACTCATCTGGGTTCCAGGACACGGAGATACACGTTCCTGAACACACAGATATGTATCTTCTTACATACGAAGATATACGTTCTTAAAAACGGAGATACACGTCCCTAAACACAGATATATACACACAGAAATTTATATTCTTGAATACGGAGATATAAGTTAATGAACATAGAGATACACGTTCCTGAACACAAAGATTCACGTTCAGAAACGTTCCTTAACACAGAGGTTTATGTTCCTGAACATGGAGAAATACGTTCCTAACACAGATATATATGTCCCTGAGAGAAACATCGTCTCTGAACACAATATATCCGTGTGCATTGCAGAATACATACAATAATACATAAAAGACGAGTACAAAAACAAAACTCTGTTTACAGTATAACCGCGCAGTACAGTATATCCTTGAAGTACAATATCTGCGTAGAGCAGTATCTGCGTAGAGCAGTATCTGCGTAAAGAACAACAACTGCCAGATAAAAAATATTCATGTATGGTACAATATCTATGTACTACAATATCTGCGTACTACAATATCTGCGTACTACAATATCTGCGTACTACAATATCTGCGTGGTACAATATCTACGTAATACAATATTTATGTACTACAATATCTATGTACTACAATATCTGCGTACTACAATATCTGCGTACTACAATATCTGCGTGGTACAATATCTGCGTAATACAAAATTTATGTACTACAATATCTATGTACTACAATATCTGCGTACTAAAATATCTGCATACTACAATATCTGCGTACTACAATATCTGCGTACTACAATATCTGCGTACTACAATATCTGCGTACTAAAATATCTGCGTACTAAAATATCTGCGTACTACAATATCTGCGTATTACAATATCTGCGTATTACAATATCTGCGTACTATAATGTCTACGTACTACAATATCCGTGTACTAGAACTACAATAAACATACCCTGGTCCTGATAAATGGTAGAAGAAGATTGTAAAGCGGAGTTCTATGTAAAGAAATATAATCCAATAGTTTCCAAAGTGCAACATTCGTCTCATTTCTAGACCCGTAAAATCTAAACAAAATATCAAGATTGCAAAGAAAATCTTTCCAATTCTTTTTTTAATATCAGATATTACCTAATTTTAAACGTTACTTGATTTCTTAAAGGGGTAGAACAAAAAGTATAAAAGAGCCAAAGCAAAAAACGTATGTTTGATTGGTCAAATTTTGATTAGAAGTTAGAGCTTGGTGGGATACAGGCCGATCTGTTATATCTGCGTGCTTTGTGAAACAAAAGATTAAACAATTGCGAGAAACTTGAGAAGAAAAAATAAACCTGATAGTTCTAGCAATCCTGTGCCACTCTCCGGCCAGGTAATCACTGTAGCACGTGATCAGAACTCTTAACCCTGTCAAAAATGTATTTGAAGAATTAACATTTGATGAAAATTATTAATTTTATTGAAATTGTAAAGTTGTAAGATCTCGAGGTTCCCACAATTTAAAATTAAAATCATTGCAACCGGTTTAATATCTGATGAAAACAAAAAATCAATTTAATTTTATATTTTATTTAAACTTTAGAATTTATAGTTGGAACTAAAGACTTGTCTTTAACACTGTTGTCTTTGTAACTTAATGGATCGTTGCTATTTTGCTAATATTTCCGGTTGTAAAGATATAGGGATTAGAAAATCATGCAGTGGTAGGCGATTTTATCAATACAATGAAGACGACTTTTGAATTCAATTTTGATGTAAATTAAGCTGTAATAAATAAATATATAAAATGGTCAACCATCATCCCATGGGACTGGGAGTCAGGGTTAAGCTCTCATCAAACCGTACCACCATATTGGTTGGCATGGAAACACAAAAACATAGAAGTCAAGAGAATTTATCAATTCAAAAAGCTTCTCTTTGATTACAAGCTTGTAATCTGAAAAAAGCTGGTTAACAATCAAATTTTAAATAAAAAAGTCGTCTTCATTGTAGTGATACAATCGCTTATCATCGTATTGTATAGATTTAAAGGGTCAGTTAACGTAATTTGAAGTGAACCTCCATTTTTAGAATTGCATGTCCGATTCACACCAGTACTCTTCAAACCTTTGTCTGATCAAGCGTAAATTCGAAGTCATGTTCATAATTTAAAAAAATTATTTTCAATTTTGGCTACTATTTACTTAGAAGTGTTTTGTGTATTTCATAATAATTATAGTCCAGGAAAACAATATAGGAATTTTCAGAACTATACACTTTTAAAGCTAGTATTCGACTTTATCTTCCACATTAAGGATTGAATAAAGGTTATAAAAATACAGTTGAGAATCATGCATTTCTTTCTTTAAATGGAGGGTCAAATGACATTACAATTACAGTCCCTTTAGTCAAATTACCTAAAAATCCAACTTTTACGTTGATGGGAGCCTGCTTGAACTTACCCTAAAAATAATTCTTTATATTTAAAAAAAAAATAATTTATCTTTTTTTAGTTTAATACGGTTTCATTTAAAAAAATTTTCAATGCTTGGACTTTTAATTGTTAAAATGATTTTGAAATTTTTGCATTTTAACTAAAATCATTATTATTGTTTTTTACTCAAAACTGATCATTTATTTTTGAATAATTTATTTCTTATTTTATCAAGTTTTGTCATATTGACCTTGTATGCAGGATTAGCATCTTTGCTCTGAATTAAACCCAGAATAAGGTTTAAAGAATACAAGATATCGTTCTTTCTGTAAAATTCAAACAAATTATATTAAATTTAGATAATTCAGGGAAAACTGTCGGCATATTTAATGATCAGCGAAAAGTAGCTGAACCCAGCAGACGTAGTTCATCTTGTGCGCCAGTTCAAGCTGAGGCCGTTCCTTTCCAACGACGTATGAACAAGGTCCGTCCTAATGACGTACTTTGGGGGACAAAATTCTAGCCGACAGATGTCGGAGATCAGATCGAGTATTGTAGTGTTGGGAAGAAACGTACTCTGAAGAGAAAGGGGTTGAACCACGTCTACGCGGTTCAACCTTGTCTCGTAACTCATTAAATCCAGGCCCAATTTACTAGTCTCGAGACCAAGCTGTCATATAATTGACTCGTTGAGACTCTAATCCCTTTTAACAGTTAAGTCTAATTTTAAACCAGAAAATTAATTAATCAAAAGTTCAAAATCACAAAGTTTACTCTAACTTTGAACTAATGGGGTTAAGACAGAGGACTATCCTTTTGACTCGCGGTATCAGAAATATATGGAAAGAAGTTTTTAGATCATAATAATAAAAAATATATTTTATTTGAAGAACGCTTTGCTTTGGGGCATTTGGCATATGTTGAATAACGGTTTGCTCTGGAGCATATCTTTGAAAATTCGAATTTGCAAGGTTTGTAAATTAAATTTTTTGCAACAAACAATGATATTTTAGTTATTTCGTCCGCGTTCCCATTTGAAAAATATCCTTTGGGTTAGAATTCGTACTCTAGACTGTAGTTCATATCCCCCCCTCCCCTTCATAGATAAATTATTTAAAGACCGTACTCTAGACTGTAGTTCATATCCCCCCCTCCTCTTCATTTAGGAAAGTTTATAAATACATTGCCGCACTATGCTTCCAACCTTTCTTGTTGTACAATCTGTACATTGCTAGAACTAAAACTGTCAGACTGAAGACGTTGTTCTAAGGTCCAAGCTTCTCCTAGAGCTAGAACCTGAAGAGATATCAGCTTAAACACAACACTGCAGAAATCCTAAAAAAAGAGATAAAAATGAAATTTCATAATTATCTGTGTTGTAGGGTAGCTCTTTAGATGCTTTTAAGTTTTTTTTTTAGCTGTTTTTAAGCAGGTCATGGCAGTTTTTTGCTGTTTTTATTTCATTATTTTTTTTGTTTATTTTTGTGTATTCGCTACAGTACATTTATCTATAATATGAAAAAATTGTTCTTGATCGGGGTCCAAATTTAATGAATTGAAGAGGTTGCTGAACTACCTATGGCAAGTTCAAATCCTGAATCACCGATTGAACCCCTAATGTATCATTAACTTTGAATCATTGATTCAAAATTCAAACTGTAAGCAGGTAGTTCAGTGACCTAGCTCAAATTCATTAAATTTGGTCCCAAACTTAATCATTGTTCAGAAGCTGAACACAACTTGTATACAATTGTACAGTTGTATCCTGTACATATGAATTTACCCGGGAGTGTAGGATTGCTTTCCTATAGTTGGATACAATTGTATCCTGTATATCAATATACCTGGGAGGGTAAGATTGCTCTCCTATAGTTGGATACAGTTGTATCCTGTATATTAATATACCTGGGAGGGTAGGATTGCTTTCCTTTAGTTAGTTGGATACAATTGTATCCTGTATATTAATAAACCTGGTAGGGTAGGATTGCTTTCCTATAGTTGGATACAATTGTATCCTGTATATCAATTTACCTGGGAGGGTAGGATTGCTCTCCTATAGTTGGATACGGTTATATCCTGTATATCAATATACCTGGGAGGGTAGGATTGCTCTCCTATAGTTGGATACAGTTGAATCTTGATCTTCTCCTAGAACTAGATTTTGACAGGTTGTCACCAAATTCTAGAAAACAAACATGTGCACAAAAGAAGCTTTTTTTAAATAAATTGTCATATGAACATGAAGCACACTGCATAGAAATTGTGCAGTGTACACTGTACACACTACACAGTGAGCCGGAATTTACTAAATCAGTTGATTCTATATTTGCTCTATAACAACATCAAATACACACAAGATTGGTTGAATGTCGTCTTCTTATTCCACAATTTCATGGGTTCCACTGTATTCTTAAAATGTCGTCTTATAAACCTACTAATAATGGAATGCTGCAGATATTTAGTTTTTAATTAAATAATTTTATGGAGCTCTTGAAAACTTTTCCCGCAAATTCCATGGCTATTTAATTATTTATAGTATTACTGGGATCTAGGTATAATAGTACAAAACCAGTTGAAAAAAGAGAACATATAAATTCTTTCGATTTCTCCAAAGTTCTGTACAAAAGATTACTTAACATTAAGAAGTGAACACTTGTCAAAAACTCAAACTTTCTAAACTATATATCATTATAACCTGATTTTGTGACCTTAGATTTTCAAAATTTTAAATCTAATAGTTAAACAAATTGTAGTATAGAAATATCGAAATATGATAAGGTATCAAAGATAAACAGAAAACTTTAAAATAGAAAGCTACCAATTATAAACTGACAATTGTGCAGTGTACACAGACCCATTTCACTAAATAAATGATTTAATGAGTGTCTAGTACAACTATTTGCTTTGTATACAACATCAAATACACTAAGTTTTAAGTTAAAGCCGTCTTCCAATTTCAGAGTTTCCTGGTTTTTAAATTAAAAATTAGAAAATAAACATTAATTTCAAGTTTAAATTTGTAAATTAGCACAACAAAAAAAGCAAAATAGTTTTGAAAAATAAAAGTATCTTTAATACTTCTTGTCTAGACAAAGAATAATGGTAGAATACTATATAATGTGAACCCTGCTGCAGTTGAAATTACATCCCTTTGTTTAACATATAAATAGCTTTAAGGGTCTTTAAACACTAAGACTAAAGTATTTTTAAGTTATTTATAAGTATTCAGATTACGTTTCAATGTTATGAAAAAGAAACACACTCGAGGGATGAATATTTGTCCATCTTCTTCATATTGTTAACCCAAAAAATTATTGATTTTCCCCTAAAAATCATTTAAATCCTCAATTTAGCGAATAAAACTATAAAAACAAATTCTGTTTACAGTCCCTTAAAAACAAATTCTGTCTACAGTCCCTTTAAAACAAATTCTGTTTACAGTCCCTTTAAACAAATTCTGTCTAAGTCCCTTTAAAACAAATTCTGTCTACAGTCTCTTTAAACAAATTCTGTCTAAGTCCCTGTAAAGCAAATTCTGTCTACAGTCTCTTTAAACAAATTCTGTCTACAGTCTCTTTAAAACAAATTATGTCGAAATTTCCTTAAAAAAACCATGCAACAATGTGGAAAGATAAATTAAAGTGAAATTTTTTTAAAAACGGATTTCTAAGCGTAATATGTATTTCTAAATAGCTCGACACCCCTTGGTTAATATGAATTAACAAATTAATAAATTGATAAACTCTTATATCTTATATGTAGTGAAATATGTCAAACAGTTTTTTAAGATAAAAAAACGAAAAAATACTTAAATAATTAATAATAATAATAATAATAATTAATAAGAGTATAATATTTAACATTTATAAAATAAAACTCTTGGCTCATATATTGTTTGTATGTCTGTTAGTTACAGCTGGCCAAACGGCTAGAGCTAACTGGCAAAAAAAAATTTCAGGAAACTCATGTGTACACTGTGGGTAACATAGGCTAAAAAAATGATTTTTAGTCTTTAAAAATTTGATTTTCTCTTCTTCAAATTTTTTTTTTTTTTAAATCCGAAATTTAGCTAGTTGGATATACAGGGTGTCCCACGAAACATGACAGTTTGTGAATAGTTTTCATATACTATATTAGATATTATAGACTTTTTGCAGTTTATTTAGTTTTAAAAATTCTTTTACTCAAATATATTTTACTTTGAAATCAACTTTACTTTGATATGGCTGACATGAAAATTTTTATATTATTCTCGTGGGGTTCAAACAACTTAAAAAACAATGGAAGAAGACATTTTAAGCTTTTACCAACTGTCATGTTTCGTGGGACACCCTGTAAATGAGAATTTACTAAAAATCACGCAACCTCGTCTCAAATCTTCTTCCTTTAAATAGAAGCTAATTTGAAAGGATTTTGTCGCAAACATCTTAAAAGTTTTAGTTGCTTGAAATATTTTATTATTACCAAGCTATTTTTCAGTTTACATTAAAAACTTATATTTTAAATATTTTCTTAAAATACATTTATTCCCTTTTAAATTGAGGAATATTAAAATGAAGACTCGGATATTCCTCCTGGATTTATGAAAACATTTAATATTTGAATTTTCCTCTAAAACATTTATATATGTATATATTCTCTTTAATGTGCTACAGTCATATTTCATATTTATCTTACAGCATACATTCTAATAGAAAGATTTGAAGAAACACATATTAACCAAGTTCAACAGTGCTAACAAACCAGAAACTATGAAAAGCAACATATTTTTTGTATTTTTTGACACATTTAACGATTTCGATCTGCTCTACCTACTACCGGTTCAAATTTGAACCACTGATTCAAAGTTTAAGACTAACGCAAGATTTGAATCGGTGATTCAAATTTGACTCGGCAGTTGGCAGTTCAAATTCATAAAATTCGGTCCCACGTCACTACTTTTTTACAGAAATTTTAAGTTTTTACTAGTTTCAAAAGATACAAACAAAGACGACCAGAATTTAGCTCTTTTCTGGTTCTCACTGTATAATTAATGAATTGATGCTTATTTGTTCAAATCTTTTCTACTTTGTTTGCTTTTGATGTTTAAGTGCCACAGGCCTTTTTCTTATGTTATTGTTTTATGCTTTACTAGCTGAAGTGCCTGGCGTTGCCCGTGGAATTATGAAAAAACGAAAAAAGCTTAATTTAAACTAAAAAAATCGAGTTTTTTCCCCAGGGTACCCATGATTTTCTTAAAAAAAATTCAGCCAATTTTGTCCTGCCGTTTGCCAGCTATAGCTAACGTATTCATACTGAAACAATTTGTTTATGAATAAAATGTTATAAGAAGATTGTTGCGTTTCAACTGATCTATATATATATATATATATTTATTATTAATATATTATTATTAGGGTAAATACCTTGAAGTTAGGCAGGCTGACTATTACATGAGGGTAGTTCCAAACTGTTTCATAAACACCTCAATAGAATTAAACACTCAATAAATAGGGGAAACTTTTTCATTTCAATTCTTTAATTGAATTCCCTGGAAAGATAGATATTATTTAATTAAATAGATGATGGCTATTCTACAGTTGATACAGTAAAAACAATGTTTATAATTTTATAGATTTTTTATATTTATGTATTAATTTGTGTTACCTGATAAAATAATGGAAACTGCTTTCCAGTCAATAGAGACGTAAATCCGTTGATTTTTATGAATTTTAGCCACCATCTTGTCCAGGCGCCGGAGAAAACTGGTTATAACGGGTTTCATGGATACCCCAGACCAGTCAGTGTTGGGTAGAACTAGCTTCATGTACTTGTGTAACCCAGGACTTTGTAGAGTTTCCTACACAAAATTTAAAAATGATTTTAAAAGTATTATATAATCAGCAACATTTAAAATCTTTAACACTATGCCTGATTTACTAAATTTACTCTGGTCTTTTAAGGGAATTTTGGAGTTATTTAATGCGACTTTTCGGCCTTGTACAGAGCACCATGTTCAATTCTTGACGGACCAGCTACATTAAGGAAGATATTTTCGGTTTCTAAATTTAAAATTGTTGAATTCTCACAACTTGTAATAACTTCCACAGATATCCTTTCAATTGGTTCGGTTTTTGGTCGTTTTTGCTTATATATTCTTTCAGGGCCTAGTTTGGCAAATTTTAAGAAATGGAAATGTTTTGAATTTTTTTAAATGCTTTTTTACTTAACTTTTGACCCTCAAAGAAAATATATGCAAACACGATGCACTGTTCTTCAATTTTGTTTAGAATAAAGATATTGCAAAGTTTAATTAAAGCAAACTTTACATGAAGGTTTTTATTTATAAAAACAAACTTGACCTTTAAGAATGCAGGTTCCTACCTGGTCGTATGGTGCCATTTTAATCATACTTGATGCCACCTCGTTAAGACGAATATAGCACTTAATATCAACCAATTCTATGGTCTTCTCCTAGATCCGTAGAAACATTCAATATTGTGGACGTTTTTCTTTTTTTGTAAATTTAACTACAGAGACAACCAGAAAACAGTAATTTCTTTTATTTAAGAAACGTTGCTGAGGATTTTAAATTTTACATTTTTTGAAATAGATAAACTTTTTTAAAAATTCAAGGCCCTTTAAAAGATATAATTGATTTGCAAATTACAAAAACCTTAACGTCATTCTATAATAAAATATTGTTTTCTGGTCTACACTGTAAATCCAGTCAAGAAAGCAAATATTTAATATTGTTTGAATGTTTCCTGTGCAGATTTTTTGTTGATTTCGTTTAGTTTAGCAGAACAGGAAGAGAGAAAATCCGCGGAGAAATTCAGCAGACAATTCCGCGGATATCTAACCAAACCAAACATTTAGGGATATCTATAATTTTAGTAAAATATTAGAGGGGGTGGCCGGTTTTCATCATATTAACTAGTGGTTAGCTCTTTATTGTGATTTTCAGGACTTAAAAAAATTAAAGTATTGATTATTGAAATATAAATAAGCTTTGTAAAATCGCTAAGTAAAAAAAAACTTTTTTTGAATTCTTCTTTCTTTTAACAAAATAACATTCATGCCAGTTTTTGGTCAAGGATTCTATTACCTTGTCACGTGCAAAAAATGCGTGAGTTGGATTTAAAATTATTGTTATTTCCCATTTGTCCCAAATCTAAAACTAAAATGTTTTAACTTTGCAGAAAATGAAATTGTGGTTTACTAAAATCCTAGTCTATCAGTCTCAGCAGTTTAATGCCACTCGACCCCTTGTACCGGCCTTAGTGACGTGCAGCATGTACCAGCCCAACCCCTTGTACCAGCCTTAGTGACGCGCGGCCCGACCTGATCCTATGCCGGTTAGGTTTCAACTTTGATGGCTCGGCCAGACTTTTTACAGTACCCTACCTATCATAGGCCTATTTGACCTTTCCCACTAGCTTAGTGCAGTTTTACCATTAGATTGCGCATAAGACGACATTTCTCATAAATTTCTCATTATAAATGTACAGATATGTTTTAAAGATATTCCTATTATATAGATTAACTAGGTCGGTTGTGAACATTGGCTGCAGTTCTTATGTCATTGAGTGTGGTGTATATGAGTTCTGTAGAGAGAAATTTAAGTTATAGTTTAGTCCTGCTCAGTGAAATATTGTTGTTCAAATAGTTCCATTCCCGGAGTTATTTTACACTCTATTAAAACACCAAACCACCCCGCTTATCATAGAAGTACACTTTGACCCCTAGAAGTATGAGTTCGCGGACTGTAAAATTCTTGGTGATTTTGCGTACATAAGCTATCTATGTTTATTTATTTATCTATGAGTATCACGCAATATATTATTCATTTTTTTTCATTTAATTTCAGTCTAATGTTTAATTTCCTAAAGTTTTCTCTTTTTGTCTCTGAATCTTCTCCTTCCTCAGGGTATGGTTTTCCCCTGCTCAAGGTTCACATTTGAACACTGATTTCAAATATCAAGATTAACTCTATTCTGATAATGTGAAGGGGGGGGGCAACACTATAGACCCACCAGTGATTCAAAATCATTTTTCAGCAAACTTGTTAAACAATTTTTTAGGGGTCATAACTTGTTTAAAAATGTTTTAGGGGTCATAACTTTTTAAAAAATGTTTTAGAGGTCATAACTTCTTTTTATAAGTTTTAGGGGTCATAACTTGTTAACAAATGTTTTAGGGGCTATTACTTATTTTACAATGTTTTAGGGGGTCATAACTTGTTTTACAATGTTTTAGAGGTCATAACTTGTTTTGATAAACAAGTATCAAACTCTCGTATTTCTACTTAAAGGGTATAAAGGACCCCCCCCCCCCCTTCAATCTTGTCAGAAAAAAATTGCCAACACAACTAAAAATATGTATAAAATGTACGAGACACCTTCCTTATCGAATCTCCAATAAATTTCGAGTGAGAATCATCGTCAATCTCGATAACTGGCGAGTACGGGGCCTTTCCTAAAAGTATTTATTTCAGTAAAATTTAGGTTTTTAAATTTTCTTAAGGGACTGTAGGCGTAATCTAAATTGACTCTTTCCACGCGGAAGTTTCGGTCCATATCCCAGAGAAATGTGACTTTCGATCACAATTTGACCTATTAGACATAATTTTATGCATTGTATACTTTTTTATTGGCATCTGCTTGTTAAACGAAAAAGTATTGAAAAACAACTCCGCAAGTTAAAAGATTATTGATTGAATTACAGACAAACCAACACGTGATTGAATTCAAATAAAAGAAACCGAATGCATCTCGTCCTAGTAAGCCCCGTCTCATAAAGGTACCCTTTAAAACATCAATCTGAGTAATAAGGAGGAGGAAAATAATGACGTTAGACTAAACATATGTGTATAATTTCTCCTGAGAATAAACCATTTTTAGATTTTCAAGATTTAAGCCGGCGCTCAATTGAAATCGGTTTTTTATGGATTTGATACGCGGTTCAAATTAACTAAATTCGGACTCTGAATACTTGAATATACGGAAAAAAGTGGAAAGAATGTGAGAAATGTCAACTTGAGAGATGTTTTTCATTTTAAAGAAATTCATATTTTCCAGTTATCTGAACACAGGGTAAAATCTTCTCTTCAATTATTGTAATTTTGATTTTCTTCTTCACATTTTGAAATATTTTAAAATACCTTGATAATGCTGGGAGGTTGACCTCATTTCTTCATTCCTCATTGGACCCGTATACATTCTATAAAATTATACATTTTATGTATTTATACATTATACATTCTATAGATTTATACATTCTATACATTTTACATATTCTATACATTTATACATTCTATACATTAATACATTTTACAAACTCTACACATTTATACGTTTTACACATTTATATATTTTATACATTTATACATTGTACATTCTATAGATTTATACATTCTATACATAATTCCTTCAATACATTGTATACATTTATAAATTTTATACATTTTTGTTAAGTACATTCATACATTTTTAAATATATGCTGTTATCTTTCAAACTTATTTTAAAATTCATTTTAAAAAATCTAATTGAAAAAGAAAATCGATTATATTCTTAAGCTATTTTTTCCATTAAAATATGAAAATTAGAATTCAACTCATATAACTTACTGTGCAAGTTTATCACTGTTATGAATGATAGTTTTCATTGTATGAGACAGCTGATGAATTATCTCTCTGTTGACAACAATTAATCAAACAAATTAGATTTTTCTGAAAAATCTGTATTTTTTCAAATAGAATTTCATGTATTGGAGAAGTAGTTTAACTGCAGTAGATTTGAACCACTTCTTTTCAGCTTGACTGGTTGAACCGGTTGTACGTGGTTCAACTACTTCTAGCTATTCCTTCATATCTCACTTCTTTTAACGTGCTTGGTTGAGAACCTAAAGCATTACCTTACGATTTGATGATTTTAAGAACACGTGTAAGGTTTTAATATTTTTTTTAGAAATGAAATGTTTGGATTTAATCAAATAATATATTATCTTTAAGAAATAAATGTTTAGTTCTTTTCAAAAAGAGAAATTATATTTTCTGTTTTTGTTTGTTTGATCAATGTTGTTCCTGATATCTTTCATCTCAGCTTTTCTATCTTTTAGAACATTTTTAAGAAAAATCGGTATTAGTGCATCCAAAACTGTCAACATTTCATTCGCCCTGAAACAGTTTCATAGTAAAATTCAACACTATAACCCGAAAAAGTCTAAATCCTATAAACAGCAAGAAAACGTTTTGTTTTTCTACACATTTAAATTAATTATTATCAACTATTAACAATAATCAGAAAAGTAGCAAAATATTGCAAAATATAGCAAAATATCATAATTAATGAATGAGAGAATTAGTTGAACCGCTTGGACGTAGTTGAACCATTTCTCTCGTGCGCAACTGAAGTTGGAGAAATGTGGTTCAAACACGTCTATGTTTAAAATACTTTTCTATTCAATAAATCTAAACCCTGGAATAATATCAATATTTAATCACTCTGGTAAAATTTATTAGAATTAAATTTAATAAAAAACGCTCCTGGGACCGAATTTAATGAATTTGAGCTTGCTCGCTGAACTTCCCACCGCTCGCCGGTTCAAATCTTGAATGGACGATTCAAATCCTCAAGCATCTTTAACGTTGAATCCGTGATTCAAGATTTAAATTTTAAATAATTCCCTGTATTTTTAATAAAACGCTCAAAGATGTTCCTCAGGGCCAGAAGTAAAAATAACGCTAGCTGTCCAGTATTCACTCAGAAAAACGAGGTCTTATAATAAATTCGCGGATTTTTTTACTTTAAACCTCACATCGCAAAAGCAAATTTGCACGCAAAAGTTCAAACAACTGGGCAAAACTGTGGAAAACGGTATTTTGGAAAAACTAAATCATCTTTTTATATGTTGAGCTTAACTGTAAACTGAGGTCTAATAACTAAGTATGTAAACCAAGCTATAAAAAATGTACCTTGTAGTTCCAGAATCATACGCTGCCACCATCCCACATATAGAGATACACTCCTACATTTAGTTTCTTCAAATTTGGGTTTAAACCATTTAATTTTTTTTTAATGTGTGGTTGGTATTATCAATTTTTATGTCGTTATTTCATCTTAAAAATGAATAAATTCTGTAAATTATGTTTATTGTCTTTGTCGCGTAAAATCCACTGGTCACTTTTATGGACAAATTAAAAATTTCAAGATAGGTTTCTAGTTTTGTTTTTAAATAACTCTTAAATCTATTACAAAAGACGACATTATGAAACGTCAACAGCGTAAAACGTACTAGATTATTAGAGAAGACGACATTTGTTACTATCGTTGGCTCACCCAGAAAATGCGTCAAATTTGCATAGATTTTCTGATGCGCTATCTTTAATTAGCAAAGTCAGAGTCAGCTGTTCCGTACAAATAGAGAATTTATAATGCAAAGCGGGACAGTAAGCCAAAGAAATAATATTCTTCTTGTGAAATTTCTTACCACCCCCAGAAAAAAAAATCGTATGTAGTTCTCCCTGTTTCTTTGATGGCTTTTCATGTAAAGCAGAAACGGATGATATAGAGGAAACTGATCAATAAGTTAAGATTTCTAAAACATAAAAACAGATACAAATATGATATCAGTCCACATTAGATAATAAGCAAGGATATCAAGAATAAAACTCTGATTTCTGTGCCATGATCATGAATAATAGAATAGTTCTGTCTCATAAGATAAATGTTCGGTTAGGATAGGCAAGAGAAAGAAAAGTCTCCAGAACTATAATTTTATAATCCTTACATCTCCGCAACCTGATGTTGCAGACCTTTGATTTTTCTAACTATGAGTTGTGCCAAAAAAATAGGCAAAATTATTAAAATCAAAGGTTTAGAATATCAAGTTAAAAAGCTGTAGGGATAAGAAAATTTGCGTTTGAGCCGAGTGATCAGTTTCCTTGCCCTGAATTTCTACTCAACTGGATTATCGGTAAATCCATATATTTATTTAAATAACAGATAGAACACTAGATGTCGTCTTTTCAAGATTTAGGGGGTTTTCCGTTCACAATGAAACCTTTAGGCTGACACCCAAAGGAGTTACGCGCATTGCTACGTAGAATTACAAGACAGAGAGAAAGCCTGTTCTACGCCGATTGTGCGTAACTTGTTTGGGCTTCTGTCTCAGAATTATTTTGAACAAAACCCCTAAATCTTGAAGCGACGACATCTAGTGTCCTATCTGTTATTTAATTAATATTTAGGTAAACCATCAGTGTTTTCAATCCAGCTGAAAAAGACTTTTCGACGTTGAATCAAGCGACCCTCCATTTGAAAATTGAAGATAGAAAACGACAATATCTCCCTCAAAGATGGTTTAAATTTTACCATTGGAAATCAATTTAAATCCTGAAACTCACTATAATGTCCATTCTATTTATTTAACTTCAGCTTTATAAATATTTCATGAAAATGTTACACAAGAAACAATGAAGACCAAAAAGAATTGTAAAAGCCTGAGAAGAAATTTAATAATATGATAGCTTTCTTTGTTCTTTAAAGGGAATGCTCACGAAATGATTTTTTGGAATTAAATTGATGTTTAAACGATCTGAGTCGAATATTGCAACTTTCTGAATTTGTGGGGACGCTACGTTCTTCGGCATGAGTCTTTTTAAACAATTTTCTCCTAATAGACGCAATTCATAGAAGAAAGATTATTATCAATCACCATCGATAATTTTTCGACGTAAGCCTTTACCCCCTTTAATTTTTTGCGACGCTCCCTTTTATATGTAGTACAGGGTGTCCAACGAAACATGACAGCGGGTGAATAATTTAAAATGTCTTCTTCCAAAATTCCTTAGGTTGTTTAATACCAAAAAGAGAATTATAAGAATATTAAATTGGTAGTCATATTATAGTAAAATTGATTTCAAAGCAAAATATATTTTAGTAAAAGATTTATTGAATGAAAAAAATGAAAAAAAGTTTTATTATCTATTACGGTATAGGGTAGAAGACATTCCAAATTGTTTACCAACTGTCATGTTTCGTGGGACACCCTGTATCATATTTAATTGTTTCTGTTTCATCTGTTGTTAAAAATTTAAGGAAAGTCAGCAAAAAACGGAGTGAGCCAGCATAAAATGTGTATCATGAACTATTGGTAGCGGTGCAGTACCCTTTTAACATTTATCTTGCTAAAATATGGTTGAGATATCCATGTTTTACTACCTGAAAAAAGATAAACTTAGTAAAAGGCTTTGTTAAATTTAGTATAAGGGTACATCTTGAATTATGTTTCCAACCCCTTAAAGGTTAAAATACAATGGCTCCATAAAAATTGCAAACAATATAAAAAAGTAATATTGTTTGTTGAAAACCCTATTCTTAAAATAAATTTATTTGAAGTTGGCAGAGAAACATTAGCTTTAATAAAAACAATAAATAATGTCGCAACATATTTCCTTAGAAGCAATTCTTTTCCATTTACTTGCACAGAACATTAATAAATTTAGGAGAAAAGAAAAATCTTCCCAACAAACTAACATGAATACTCAACATAAAAAAATGTTCTAGAAATTTTCTTCAGTAAATACACTCAATAAGGAGAAGTAAAATTTAAGCGGAATTCTGGAACGAATTTGCAACCTCGTAAATCCTCCAGTGTTAAATTTATGTCAAAGAATGAGGAAAAAAACTTGTCTGGTTGTAATTTAGAACAATTTTGCCATTTCAATAGCTATAGTAAACAAATTTGAAATCATACGTAATAATTGTAATTTCAATTTGAAATGACAATAGCTTGTTCTATATTATAAAGTATTAGTCTATAAATCTATTAAGTATTAATTGGGATGATTTATTGCGAACTGTGAACAAACTGTCAAATGATCTCACTTAGGACTTAAATATTCCTATATTAAGCATGCTCAGAAGCGTACTTTATCCAGGATATGATAAACTGGACGTATACATGCGCTGAACTTTCTTATAGAGAAATAAAATCATTTTTAAATCGAAATTTCTTCTGAGGAAGTTCGGTATTGGCAGGTAGAAATACTGTGAATGGCAAAGGAATTGAGTTTTAGCCACAAATTCAAACTTTCCAATCCCTATATCTTTGCAACCCGATGGTGTAAACCGTTGATATTTCAAACTACGACTATTTGATCAAACAGAGTTCATAGTTTGAAATATCTAAGATCTACGACATCGGGTCGCAAAGAGGTAGGATTTAGAAAATCAGAGTTTGTGGCAAAGACTCAATTCCTTTACAACAATTGTTCCATAAATAGCTTTAAAATAAGAAGCAATCGATTCCAATTAAAGATTAGAATGAAGTATGGATTTTATGTTTGAATTGACGGTAAAGACCGGAAGAAACTAATTTCCTGAACATTGATGGATTCTCCCTCACCATTGTAGCAGAAATCTAGGGAACTCAAGGGTTTCTTCATCTTTACCAGTTCCATCACCTACAAAATTACAATTTTAAAGGGACTGCTGATTTATTTTTAAGTGACCCTCCATTTGCAAAGAGACATGTTCGATTCACAAAGGTTTCCCTTAAACTTTTGACTAATCGGATCTTTCCCTCTCTAGATGGAGACTGGAGAGTTGCTTGAAATTTCGTCCACAATTCCTTTTAGGAACATATACAAAGAAAGAAATTGTTCTTAACCTTTACTTCTACTGATAAAATAATCGCCCACAATAATAAATGGTAGATACTTTTCAGAATCAAAAAAATAAAAATAAAAAATGTTATTACTAAAAAAATAAATAAAAGTAGTTTGTCGTCAAAGTTGGGTCGAAGATTGGGTCTTAAAGTCGGGTTTGAGGAATTACGGCTCGAGTCGAAGTTTTTAAATTGCGGGCTCTGTTTTTATTGGCGAATTTTTAAAATAAAAGATAAAATTTTTAAATTCTGACAAAACCAAACCTCTGTGGCCGAATTTAAAGAATTTGAGCGGCGGTTTAAATTTAAGCCGCGGTTTAAATATGGTTGGTTCCACTTAAAATTGTATCAAATGTTTCAAGATTTAAGCCGGGTTTTGGCGGATTTAAACCGCGGCTCAAATTCTTTAAATTCCATCTCTGGTTTATGTGTGTTACAACAAAACAAAATGGCCTCGTTTCAGTCGGTTTATTTTTCATAAGATATATATACCTGTAGAATATCATTGGCTGGTCTTTCTAGACTCTGAACTAGCTGATATAAACCTCGAGGATGAACCTACAATGCAAGATATAAACCTCGAGGATAAACCTACAATACCAGATATTAACTTAGAGAATGAACAATACAAGAAATTAACCTAGAGGATAAAAAAAACAAGATATGAACCTCGAGGATAAACCTACAATACAAGATATAAACCTCGAGGATGAACCTACAATACAAGATATAAACCTCGAGGATGAACAATACAAGATATAAACCTCGAGGATGAACAATACAAGATATAGACCTAGAGGATGAATAAAACAAGATATAAACCTTGAGGATGAACAATACAAGATATAAACCTCGAGGATGAACCTAAAATACAAGATATAAACCTAGAGGATGAACAATACAAGATATAAACCTAGAGGATGAAAAATATAAGATATAAACCTCGAGGATGAACAATACAAGATATAAACCTAGAGGATGAACAATACAAGATATAAACCTCGAGGATGAACAATACAAGATATAAACCTCAAGGATGAACCTACAATACAAGATATAAACCTCGAGGATGAACCTACAATACAAGATATAAACCTAAAGGATGAACAATACAAGATATAAACCTAGAGGATGAACAATACAAGATATAAACCTAGAGGATGAACAATACAAGATATAAACCTAGAGAATGAACAATACAAGATATAAACCTCAAGGATGAACCTACACTATTTAATATAAAATTACTAAATATAATGTACAATACAAAACAAGTTAACTTTAAAATAATTGAGTTGAATTGAACATAAACAATATACTATAAAATATATGAAATATAAACAAAGTTTAAAAGTAGGCAACTTGCATCACACCAATTAAATGGTGAGAAAGAAATTAAACTTTTTCGGCTTAAAACGAAGAATAGTGATTCAAAATTCTTTTTTGTTTTGTTTCTAACATAACTTAAATGACATTCAAGAGATATGTCTAAAAGCTAGTTTAATTCTATGCAAAATTGGAGAATCCACTAAATCTTGAGATTCAATATTGAATTAGATCTAGATTTTTCTCCAATGCAATTTCAAGACTATCAAGAGTTTATTTTCTCTTTTACACATCTCTCTAAATTGTAAAGAGTAAAACATACATATCACAGTTCTTTTATGTTTTAGTTTGATGATGCCCAGAAACTTCGACATTTTAAGGACTTTAGCACTCAAGACTCAATTTCGAGTTCCACTATTTTTTTCTTTTAGAATTATTTATCAAAATATCTTTATTCTTGTTAATTTGAATTATATATTTGTTTTTTAATACTTGTATAGTTTAAAACTATATTTACCTTGAAAGGATCTGACAAATCTTTGCTCTCTAAACTGTTTGCTATTGATCCAAACATCTGCAGAAGGAAGGGTTTTCTAAAAAGGTTCATTTTTATACTTTTTCACATTATACGAAAAGTTTTCCAAGCTTAATTACAGTACAAAAAGACTAATAACCATGGTGTACAGTGCAAGAAGAACTATCTGAAACAAAGTACAAGAGGAATTACCTGCAGTACAGTACAAGGAGACTTATAACCTGCAGTACAGTGCAAGAAGGTCTTCCTGAATTACAGTACGAGAAAAACTACCTGCGGTACAGTAAAAGAAAAACTACCTGCAGTACAATACAATAAGAACTAGTAACTACCTGCAGTACAGTACCAGATAAACTACCTGCAGTCAGTACTAGATAAACTACCTGCATTACAGTACAAGATAAACTATCTGCAGTACAGAACAATATAAACTACATGCAGTACAGTACAAGATAAACTACCTGAAGTACAGTACAAGATAAACTACCTCCAGTACAGTACAAGATAACCTACCTGCTGTACAGTACAAGGAGACTATTAACCAGTTGTACAGTACAGTACAAGGAGACTTTTAACCTGTTGTACTGTACAATACAGTACCTGTGTAGAATATAAAGCTGTTTAACGAGGAACTCTATACTGGAGGTGACCAGTGTGTTGGACAGATTGTTGGAGTAGATCTGCAGGATGGACGGCATCACTAAACATTGAGAAAATTATTTCTGGGCCAATTAAAAAAAACCTGGCGCGTCAACTGTATAATATCAAAGGGCCATGTCTTTTCCGAAATGGTCACTTGATATAGAAACCACAACTAATGATGATCATTTTTTTATAATGAAGTAATCTATTTTCAAGGTTAAAAACATCAATATCTCAATTGCTTTTGATCATAAAAATATTTCAGAGTACCTTTGAGAATCTAACATGTTACTCAATAATTTAAATTTACGTCTACATTCCCATTAAATTGTAGAAGTTTTAAAAATTGCGATTTCTTTTCTTCATAGAACTTTTAAGTTTTAATGAGATGTGGCAAGCATTTATTTGACCTGAAGATGAAAATATTCTAAACATTTACTTTCTGTGTTCAAGGTTTTCCACAAAGTTAAGTCAATATCCATCACAGGATTCAAACCAATATTTACATATTTCCTCCGCATACAAGAATATTCAAAACCAAGATCAGGATAAACAAGAATATTCAAAACCAAGATCTGGCTATACAAGAATATTCCAGAACAAGATCAGGATATACAAGAATATTCAAGAACAAGATCAGGATATACAAGAATATTCAAGAACAAGAACAGGATATACAAGAATATTCAAGAACAAGATCAGGATATACAATTAAGAATATTCTAGACCAAGATTTGGATTGTAAAATATTCAAGAACTTTCAAGATTAAGAAGAGGAATCATTAAAACATTCAAAATTAAATAATATGAGTTACAAAAAAAATCCTACCTAAAAGATAACCGCTCGCATTAAATATGTTCCTGCAAAATTGACAATTTTATATATATAAGTAATTGTTTATTATAAGTAAATGTTTATTAAAAGTACATTTATAAGTTATTGTATTAATAAAGGTTTGGAACCCCTCACTTGAATATCTGTCCAAAACAGGAATATAAAAATCAGGTTCTCCTCGACATTTACAATTCAAAGTAGGAAATTGAACATGTATAAAATTCTAGATAAAACTTTAGAAATATTGATTTACAACGATACCCTTGAAACCTTTCCTTGATTAAAAATGCTAAAGATATCCTAGTTTTTCTCTCTTAAAATTGTTAATTGTCAATTTGAATAAGAAAATAAAAGGAGAACAAGATGGCCCTAAACAAAGAAAAAAGTATAACTTAAAAAACCTTTCAATGAAAACAAGTTCAGGGATGAGGAGCAAGTTCTGGAATAAAACGTTTTCTTGAAAAAAATTACTATTTCTCGAACACAACTTTTTTTGGAATAAAAACGAATTCTGGAATCCAACTTTTTCTGGAATACAATTTGTTCTGGAATACAATTGGTTCTTGAATTAAAAAGTTCAAGAGTAAAGAAAAACTTCTGGACTAAAGAATAAGTTCTAGAATAAAACTAAAGTTTAAGAATAAAAAGTTGCATTAACTCTGAATGTCAAGATATGTTTCCTCTGGGAAATAGTGAAGGTTAACCCCAGTTTACTGTAAGAAGGAAAACCAACCGATTTACTTAAACTTACGTACATTGTGTACAAACTTTAAACATTTTGTTAGGAACTATAAACATTTGGTTAAAAATATAAACATTTTCTTAGAAATCATGAACAATTTTTTTAAACTTACGTAAATTGCGTACAAACTTAAGAACATTTTGTTAAAAACTATGAACATTTTGTTCTTGAATAGAATATTGTGTATAGGATGGTATGGTATTGATTATTATATTATATATTCCTAAGTATGCATGCTTCCTCAGGGTGTAGTGCTAGGGAACCATTTATAACATTGATGAAGAGTTGGATATCTTCAGGGCGGGCAAAGTTCCCAGCCATTGCCTCAAACATCCGGGATATCAATCTAAATATATAAATATATATTTATATTTTATCTATATAATATATCCTAGATAAAGAAATCAGAACTGCTAAGTAAAAGCAAAAATATCCTATTTCACATTGATACAATTAATATTATTGTGATAAAACTCTTGTCTTTATCAATTAATATGCATATTATTCTCATATTAATTCATTAATTTCGGTGGCAGGCGATAATATCAATATAATGAAGACAATCTTTTTATTTAAGTTTTAATTGATAACATGCTTTTTTAGAATTACAAGTTTACAGGAAATTAAGAGAAGCTTTTTTAAAAGCTTGATAAAAATCAAAATTGAACTTGAAAGTCGTCTTCATTGTATTGATATAATCGCCTACCACCGAATTTTGTTCTAATCTACTTTATTTGTTGATTTATTTTTTAATCTCCGGCGGTTTTTGGAAAATCCAAAAAACTCCAATAAAAATATTCCGGATGATTTGGAGATTGTGAAAACATCATAAAATTTCAAAATCAATTGAAATTATTTATTAAAGTATAATTCATTATATATTTTGTCTGGGTGTTGGTTTGTTTTCAATAAACGTCAAGACTTCTAAACCGATCGGGGCAAAATTCTAATTTGAGAATAGGTCTATAATTTGATCACTAAAGTTACTTTACATAGTTACAAAGAATTAAAAAAATTTACAAAAAATAACAGATGAATTGTCAATTTTTTTAATTTGTTCGAAGAGAAAATGGGCCCCTTTAAAGCAACAATTAAAAGATAAAATTAGTGGATACTAGAAGAAAATGACATGATCAGGTCAGGTCAAGGCTGATAATTCAAAAATGTATCATTTACTCTCCGCCCTCGGGTTTATCATTGAATCCCTCGGGGGTTTTCCATTTAAAACAGTCGTAAATTTTCATTCAAAATTTATACAATTCATGCTTGATGCTCATTCATGGAATAAATGTATTTTATGAATAAAATTGTATACAAAACATAATAAACTGGTTCCTTGCATATAAATATACATATTCCTTGATAGCATACACAACAATGTGAGCTTTATGGAAGAGAAATTCCATCTTCAAGAAGATAAAGAGGGAAAAAAGATTCTCTAATGAGGTTCAGGGATTAGGCTTCTGATACCAATCGAAAGTCATTTAATAAAATTTGCGGATTTGTGACCTATTCAATTAAAAAATAAATCCACACTACTTCTGAAACCAATGATAGTTGACAGTCAGAAATTATTTATCTAAAACACTTTAGACCGTAGTAAATTTAAATTCGAACAGGACCTGCCGAGTTTGTACTGGCCTGCCAGATAACAGTGTGTACTGACCCGATCCTATGACCATATTATGTACAGTACGTCGCCCTAACCAGACTAACATATGACAGGGGTCAATTTTCTTGGCATAGCCCCCCGTCGAAGGGCTAACTATGACAACTCCCATGGCGCGTTCAGACTTTTTAAGTACCCGGCCTAATCCTGGATTAGTCCACCGTGAAAGCAAAATATTTTAGGTCAATTTTCTACTCGTCTTATCTGTATAAATAACCGCTCATGGCAATATTGTATGTCCGATCATATGGAAATGTTCTTCTCTTGGTTTGAATATTTAAAGTTGAGCTATGTGGTTGAGCTTGGTATAAATATTTAAAGTTGAGCTATGTGGTTGAGCTTGGTTTGAATATTTGAAGTTGAGCTGGTGGTGGGACAACTTTTAAAGGGAAAACTTAGTTGCCAACCTTGTTGTTCTATCAAGCCCTTAACATAGCATCATCGTACATTTTGATCACAGTTTTTAAATCAAAAATCGGTTCAGCCACTACAACGTTTATAAACGGTGTAAAATGTAGATTTAAAACCATTATTTTTAATTTTCCTAAAACCATTGTAAAAAATGTTCCAGTCATGCAGAGTGCAGATAAAAGAGTTTCTCTTGGAAAATAAAACGTATAAAATGTTTAAATGTTTTAACTTAAGAATAGTTGGAAAATATTAAACCAGTCTCTTTCTATGTGAGAACTCGTGAAATCTTTAGTTTTCAACAGTTGAATTGTAAATGTAGATATTTTTAAATTGGTATTTATATACATATATTATTCTCCACTAAACCCCTCTATTTCTTCGGTCAGAATTCAGATCGCTGCAGTTCACACCGGAAGTTTATTTTAGGGTGATATACCCCTAAAGATGTAAACATCTTTAGAATAACAGAAGACCTTGAAGCAATAATATTTGTAAAACTATATCAGTGATAGTCCTATTGCATAGCTTTATGGTTTTCACCGTATAATTTCATTGTCTATATATGTTTAAATATGATGATATTAATATTATTTAAATAGATTAACATTTTGATCAGGGAGCAAGGAATAGAAGGGAGATATTTTGATATACCTAATCCAGTTGAACTTGTGCAACACATCAATGCTCTGTAACTCCTGAAACATAAGACCACAATAAAGAGAGTTAAAGGAGACTTCTAGCGTACAAATCTCATCATATTTGATTTTATGTTCTATCTTCTATATTATAGTACTTTGTCACACTCACATGAAGATTATAAAATTAAGAAAACGAAATTGAGTTCCATATAAAGCATTGATATAGCTGAGAACGGCCTGAGGGAAAGTTCTGAATTCCTTGTGGGGGAATTTCTTGTTTATTGGATGGAGGGGGAAAAGTTTGCTTTAAGAGAATACAAGAGTTGAATACAAAACAGATATATAGTTACTCACAAAAAATGGGACCGTAAAGAATACTTCAAATATAATGATCTAAAGTCTAAATTAAGTCATCTTCATTGAATGTCGTCTTCAAACAGCATATTTTATGATTTGTCCACAAAATAAGTATGAATCACGCAAATCTACCCCTTAATTAAAAGTAAATTCAACCTACATGAAGCATAAAGTCTGACCGCGTCAACCTTGTTGCACCGGCTGGTCCTATCCTGTACAGTACAAACTGGACCTGAAAGGTTGACCCGGCTCGGAAATTCAAATGTACTACGGCTTCCCGTAGTATGAATACAAGAAAACAGACAGTAAAAACTCTGTACAGTGGTCTTTCAAGTCTCATCCTTTGTGGGTAATCTGTATATTGGAAGGGGCGCATACAGGGGGGGCTAAACCCCTCCTTAGAAACGCAGAAACTGATTTTCAAAAAAGGTTTCCCCCTTTTAAAAAATTTCTGTATTCGCCCAGCCCATGTATATAAGGGTATTTGTAAGTTTAGAAATATCATCTTAGTGTTACAAGAATCCCGGGTAATTTCGAATAAAAAATTAGTAATTTTTCAAACACATTTTTTTGTATGGTGGTTAAGTTTTAACAGTGTAAGCATCTGATTTCAGCAGCAACAGGGCTTGATGATAATATTTATGAATTTTGTATTAACGTGGCTCTTTCAATGAATAATCGTTTTTTTAAACAATTACTCGGACCTTATTCTTTCTTCAAGTTTTTACTGGTAACAAATGGCGGTCATTTTCTAGCTTTGCGCTTTAAAAATGTGAGGAAAAATATTTGCTATAAGATAAAGGGGAGTTAAGGATAGGTTTCTGTATTGCTTAGAACGCCAACGTTAATTGTTGTCATTTTCATTACTTACCTTTCCAATATCTCCTTTCTCGAATAGATCTAGTTCTGCTTCTAAAGCTTTCCTAGGAAATGTTGGTAGCTTGACTAGATCTTCATGAAGGAATACAACACGTTGCACAACTTGACTAAACACACACATCAATATTAATTTTTGTCTCTTAGTTTGTGAGTTTTAAATAAACAAGAAAACAGCTTGACCCACTAGCAAACATTTTTTGAATTCAAAAATATATTATGAATATTTCTAATCGACAAAATAAGAAAAATTTGAGAAAATTAGTCTTAAAGACAATTAACCAATAAAAAAAACTTTCCATGTCTTTAGTTTATATATTATATTTCTTGTTCTATAGATGGATGCAGAAATAATAAATAAAATATCAATTAAGTTGATTTGAGATGTGTGGTCCAATCCCTGACATTCTTCAGAATACCCCAGATAAGCATAACTTTGCCTGAAATGATATTAAATGACAAAATTGCAAAATGGTTTAATTTTTTCAATAAAGGGGAAGGTGTTGAAAAAAGAATATTTTTTTTGAGAATTTGATTTATTTTTGTCATTTTGCCTATTTCAACAAACTTGAGTTTAAACGCTTGTTTTTGCAACTCCAAGTATGCATCTGCAGTAACAATTATTGAGATAACCATAAAGAAATATTAAAATAAAAAATGCATATTTAAATAAGCAAAAGTATCCAACTAATAGCACTAAAGTAGAGATTTCAACGTTTAGAATTTTTAGAATAAAGCATCCGTTACGAAATGTTCATTACTATTTGTAGCACATCTTTGAATTTGAATGACACAAAGTTCGAGTAATAGTAAAACAAATCATAATTTAAATGTGCTTAGCCTTTGGGCGGTCTGAGTCTCCCAAATTGAGATTTAATCTCTTTATCTTTATTGGTTAGAACTCTCGTTGACATCTCTGCTTCGCGCTACCGCAGAGTAAAAGTTTATTATGAATTTTATTTTGTGCAAACCTTTAATTTTTTCAACCTAATTTTTACAAAGAAATATCCTTGTGCAACGGAAATTTTGTAAAAACTAAAGGGGGGGGGGGTGTAATGAGTAGTTGTGTGTACCATCCCCCTCTGGGTTTCCTGTAGAATTGGAAATTTTTGGTTTAGAATTGGAAACCAAAATATTTCCCCCCAGAGACTAGCTTCTTGAAAACAGAATTAATATTTATTCCAGGAACACAGCCTTTGTACAGAGCAATAATAATATGTTCCAGGAACACAGCCTTTGTGCAGAGTAATAATAATATGTTCCAGGAACACAGCCTATGTACAGAGCAATAATATGTTCCAGGAACACAGCCTTTGTGCAGAGTAATAATAATATGTTCCAGGAACACAGCCTTTGAACAGAGCAATAATAATATGTTCCAGGAACACAGCCTTTGTACAGAGCAATAATAATATGTTCCAGGAACACAGCCTTTGTACAGAGCAATAATAATATGTTCCAGGAACACAGCCTTTGTACAGAGCAATAACAATATGTTCAGGAACACAGACTTTGTACAGAGCAATAACAATATGTTGAGGAACACAGACTTTGTGCAGACAATATTAATTTGTTCAAGGAAAAGCGAAACATTGCTTATCTACAACACTTGATCTCAATTTGATATCCACTGTGACAACTTTTAAATCTGAGGGAAAAGTGCTTTATCCCTCAAACTTAGTTATCTTTACAATTATTAGGTATAACGACCACCTTGGAATATCCAAAGGGAACTTTAAGCAAGATAATTCGTAGGAATGACTAAGATATCTATATATCTGATTGATTATTTTTCCGATCATAACTCAGAAACCATTTGACCGATTTGAGTTGGGGAACTTGTTCTTAGTTTTAAGATGCTAAGTTGATTGTGTTCATTTTTATAGGGAAAAATAGCTAAAATCGTAATTTACGACAAAACGCGGGTAAACGGCGGGACTAACTGTGACTACCCTGGGCCACGCCGGGTTCCCAAGCTAGTTTATAATATAAACGTTTGATTTCTGACTCCTTGTGGTTTCTATAATGTTTCCTTGTGGTGTTCTGTAAACAAGGCTCAGCTGTGGATACTGAGATCTCTTGAAGAAGTAAAAATCTCGAACAAAATGCCAAGGATTATGAATCTTCCCTGAAAACAAACACAGCATTCACAATTTTAACAAGAATAAATAAAGACAATCAATTAAAAGGGTTTGTAGCCTAGACATTTGCATAAAAAAACAATCAAACTTCGTTCCGTTGAAATTTTGTAAATTACTTTCCAGTTGATAAATGACACAAGTCTATAGTGTACTAGCAAGTGGCACGTACGATTCAAAACGGTATTCTAAAAGGCTTAGTCAAAAATAAATGAGATATCCATGCTTATTTCTTTGCAAATTGATTTTCTAACGTGGGTTTTCTATAACAGTAACTTGCTGATTTCCGCTACAGACTCAATGGAGGATTTTGTCAGAACTAAATTATTTCTAAATTTAGAAAAATTACTAGACATTCCACATTTCTGATCAGAAATGGTTTTTTTTAATGAAAGGTCAATAAGAGTTTCAACGACAGAAACTTTAAATGTTCTAGACAGTTGTATTTTGTGATAAAAACAAGGATTCAAAATAAATACATTTTTTTATTACGATTTGGTCAGCAATTTACTACGGGTTTGCCAACTGTTTATTACGATTGGGTCTGCTTTCTTTTACGATTTGGTCAGCTGTTTATTACGGTTTGGTCAGCTGTTAATTACGGTTTGGTCAGCTGTTTAGTACGATTTGGTCAGCTGTTTATTACGGTTTGGTCAGCTATTTATTACGGTTTGGCCAGATATTTATTACGNTATCGAGATCAATCATATATCCTCATATTCAAACTGTACCCACATTAGATATCGAGATCAATCATATATCCTCATATTCAAACTGTACCCACATTAGATATCGAGATCAATCATATATCCTCATATTCAAACTGTACCCACATTAGATATCGAGATCAATCATATATCCTCATATTCAAACTGTACCCACATTAGATATCGAGATCAATCATATATCCTCATATTCAAACTGTACCCACATTAGATATCGAGATCAATCATATATCCTCATATTCAAACTGTACCCACATTAGATATCGAGATCAATCATATATCCTCATATTCAAACTGTACCCACATTAGATATCGAGATCAATCATATATCCTCATATTCAAACTGTACCCACATTAGATATCGAGATCAATCATATATCCTCATATTCAAACTGTACCCACATTAGATATCGAGATCAATCATATATCCTCATATTCAAACTGTACCCACATTAGATATCGAGATCAATCATATATCCTCATATTCAAACTGTACCCACATTAGATATCGAGATCAATCATATATCCTCATATTCAAACTGTTCCCACATTATATATCGAGATCAATCATATATTCTCATATTCAAACTGTACCCACATTAGATATCGAGATCATGTTTTCAAGATTAAAAATACTTCACACAAAAGTTCCGAACTCTCCACATACATTTAATTTGAATAAATTTAGTTGAGCTGAAGAGAGAAAACAAACTTTTGGAATTCAATTATAACTTTTTAATTTCATTTCAATGTTAATTCATTCATTTGCATATTTTCTCATTGTCAAATGTTGCATTTGGTTTCTTCAATGATTTCTAAATAGATTCTGATTGTTGCATTACTTTATGTCAATTTTTATTTTATTCATGGCACAAAGATTATATAAAGAAAAGTGCAAAAATGAATATTTCGGAATAAAATTGCTGCCCCCCCCCTAGTTTTTTGCCCTTGAATATGTGCAAACAACATATCAATCATGCTTTTAGGAAACCATGGATATTTTCATACAACCAATTACCAAACTAAGATTTCGATCAGTATATTTAAATTTTCATTGCTAGAAATAACTGGTTAACAGAGTAAATGAATTGAAATTGTCTACTTTACTTCATCGCAGGGAAGTTATTAGCTAATAAAATTTTATTTCATAATAATGTCCCAAGGGACAATTAAGTATCTAGAAATCCCGCTGTTTGGAGAATCATGGGTCGGTAATGTTGTTCTTTTTGAGTAATACATTATTTGCAACTAGATCAATTGCTTTAAAAGAAAAATTGAGCTTGAGCACGTGATGAGATTATTATGAAAGTTTTAATGATAAATTACAAACTTCCACTTCATCTCGATTATTTAGATTGAGTCTGAGAAAACTAACATCTCTTCAGAAGCTTCACCTCTTGTACAGTGAAACCCTTAATAACGAATACATCGAAAGAATTCATCAAATGTCTTATTCTTCACTTTCTGATAATGGAATGTTGCATATTTTTAGTTTTTTTTTTTAATTAAATGATTATTTGGATCTCTTTAAAACTGTTCCCGCGGGCGCATATTCATGGCTATTTATTTATTTTCGCAAATAATGAAATTTACGTAATAAAGTATAAAACTCATTGAAAAATTGTCAAGACGACATTTGATAAATTCTTCCGATGTATTCGTTATTATGGGTTTCACTGTACTAAAAATCAATTCTACCTTTTTCCCAAAAATGTAAAATTTCAAAAATATTTATTAAATCTGGTTGGATTGGAACATGTGGTGTACATTTTTCTTCCACACCTATGGATCCCATGTCAGGCTTCGACATCCGTCTTGTGTTTACATTAGCGCCCAGAGACAGTACACTGCAGTACTAAAGATGTGTACACTTCTGAAATGACTTTCCTTGCCTTACATCCTTGCTATCTAGTATCTACTGTACTCATTATATGTACTGTCACCCCGGACTAACCAGGGCGAGATGCATTCGGTTTATCATGTGTTGGTCTTAAATTCAACAATTTCTTTAAACTTACGGGGCCTTTTTTACTTTTTCGTACAGCAACAAAAACATTATGTCTAAAAGGTCAAATTGTGACAGAAAGTCACAATTCTCTGAAATAAAGACCGAACTGTTACATCCGCGTGCTGTGTACATGTGCGTACTGTGTATGTATGTACATTGTACAGTATCGTATCTACAATGTGTTTCACATGTACTTTGTGTTCTGCATGTACTGTGTGTATACTTTGTATACAGTGTGTACCGTGTGTACTTTGTGTAATATGTGTACTGTTTGTAGTACTGTTAAAACTGTGTGAACTGGATGAACTGTATGCACTGTGTTTACTGTAAGTAGTTTATTACCTGTGGTCCATGAACAACAATTTTCTTGGCTGAGGGAACGTTTGCAGTTATAAGAATAGATGCATCAACCTGTATAAGAATAGATGCATCAACCTGCATAAGAAGAGATGCATCAACCTGTATATAAGAAAAGATGGATCAACCTGTATAAGAATAGATGCATCAACCTTTATAAGAATAGATGCATCAACCTATATAAGAAGAGATGCATCAACCTGTATAAACATAGATGCATCAACCTGTATATGAATAGATGCATCAACCTTTATAAGAATAGCTGCATTAACCTGTATGAGAATAGATGCATATCTAAAAAGCATTCAATTCATTGCATCTACCGTTTTTGAAGATATAAAAAAGGTTCGAAATCTTTGAAAGTTTTCTATGAACTATTATTTGTTTTGAAGCAGGAACTAAAAAGTAAATAAAATACGAGATTCACAAAGTCGTACCAATATTAATTCTAAAAGCTACAGTACTTCAAATTCGTATATCGCCCTATTCCCCAATCTCCTTTTTAGGTTATGCATCATTAGAGAATTAATTAATCAATTAGTTCCTCAATTAAAGACTCAATTAATTAACCAATTTATCAGATCATTAATTATTCATTTAAGCAATTACATAAACATTAAATTAAAAGGGACAGACCGGCTGTGTAAGGTATAAGTTGAACTGAGTATGCAGCGTTGTGGAAAGCTTTTTTAGGATTCATTTGAGACATGTAAAACTTGTTAAAGATCTGTAAATCCCGAGTATGAGCGCAAATTCGACATTCAAAATTCCTACTTTGGTGGTGGATACGTTTTCAGAATCGGTTTTTTTTTATATGTATATGTATATGTATATGTATATGTATATGTATATATATATACATATACATTATATGATATCTAACTGTTAATTTAATTTAAAAAAGATAAGCTGGAGTCTTCGAGTCCCCCTTTTCCTTTTCTATTCATTAAAAAATTTAAAAACTATTTTCATTCATAAAAAACCTATTTTTTCAGTCCGATAATAAGTTTTACTCAAATGAAAGTGTCAACAACACCACAAAAGTTTAATAAAATGTAATAAGCGAATAATCAAGTTAAAAAATTCAAAAATATCAGAGAGTACTTGATTAAACATTTAATACTCGAATTAGCGATAAAGAGAAAACGATCAGTGCAGAGATATCCTTCTAAGTAAAAGAAACTTCAACTCTCCCCCCCCCCCCCATCGACAGAAGGCACATTATAGCACGTACTTTTTAATTACGTTAACGGTAAGTAAATTAAACGTGAACGGTAATCCATTAATTAAAGTTATTTCTTATTAATCGCTTTTCCTTTCGTTAACGAATTTTCCAAAAAACTTTTAATCCGGATGTTTGTAAAAGTAACGTATCGAAAACCTATCAATTAATGTTCGTTTTTAATTAATCACTTTATTTAACGAAATTTTCCTTAATCTTTTTTTTGACTTTTGTAATTTAAAGTAAACCTCCATATTCGATTAACCACGGTTCCCTTAAAACCTTACTTTGATCAACAAGATGGAAGATATCGTTGTTTTCCATTCCTTGAAAAGTGTTTAATTCCGATACAAGCTACTTTGGTAAAGTAAGCTTTTACAAGTACCATATCGTTGTGAATCAGACATACCGCTTTAAATAGAGGCTCACTTGAATATACATCTTTATTCCTGAATCGGATTTTTGTCAAGTGCTAAACCTTACTTTGCATTTTTTTGGGTTTTGGCCCCATTTTCGCCACAAGATTGGCGAAAGCCAGATTATATATAGAATCTTCCAGAATTCTATGAATGTACTTTAAAGTTGTGTGAAAGCCTTGAATTGAGAAAGCAGTGTGTAAACTGCCTAAAACACTCTTACAGAGAGATGTTTACTACTCAACTGTCCTGAACTTATTATTTTATCAAAACAGTTTTTAGTTTATTTCTGCTCAATAGATGGAACCCTTTCCCAAACCAGGCTAAATAAGGGGGAAATATTATATTTTCAATTTATTTCTCATTCCTTCGGAAAATCTGAATATCTGGGGTGTAAGTAATAATCAAGATTTAAATTGCTTGAATATGTTCTAGTAAACACACACGTTCTCATTTTCTAATCCATTTCCAACCTAATGTCGTAAACCTTTAATATTTCAAACAATGACTTCCGCAAGATCAAATAGTTTAAGTTTACATCAAACATTTGTATTGCAAAGATATATAATGGGTTGCAAATTTAGATTTTGAGGTCATTTTTTTGTTATTTTTTCTTGTAAGATATATAAGTGCCTTGGACTGAATGTACAACCATCCAAAGAAGAGATAGCGCTGAACCTATCATATCCTCCCCGTTCTCACGTGGAGTCCGGACAAAGAACATGATATATCCTAGAAAAGAACATGATTTATCCTAGAAAATAACAGGATTTATCCAAGAAAAGAACATGATATATCCTAAAAAAGAACATTATATATCCCAGAAAAGAACATTATATATCCTAGAGAAAAACATTATATATTCTAGAAAAGAACATGATTTATCCTAGAAAAGAACATGATTTATCCTAGAAAATAACAGAATTTATCCTAGAAAAGAACTTGATATATCCTAAAAAAGAACATTATACATCCCAGAAAAGAACATTATGTTAAAGAACATAATAAATCTTAGAAAAGAACATTATATATAATAGAAAATAAAATGATGTATCCTAGAAAAAAAGAACATGATATATCCTAGAAAAGAACATGATATATCCTAGAAAAGAACATGATATATCCTAGAAAAGAACATTATATATTTTACAATAGTATTTTTTTTCAACGTTACATTAATTGCAACAATTTTTTTCAGTGGAAAAAAGAAATAACATTGTAAATTATCACGGATTTCATTGAAGGATTTCAAAAAAACGATTTAAAGTCGAAACTACTAGAAGAAATTTGTTTAAAATTTCGATAATATGGATTCCCTGTTACTTACTACAAAACAGTTAGAACATATTGGTTTAGCTGTTTTGTCGTTTATTGGATACAAACAGACAAACAAAATATATTTAAATATTTCGGAAGAACATGACAATAAAATTAATACAATGATTCCATATATCCGATTAAAAAATTGTATTAGATCCTATATAAAAACATATCATTTACAAGAACATTAAAAGTCCTTTAAAAGAACATTTCACATCATTTGAATACGAAATCTATTTCTATTTCAGCCTATGTCATAACCCATTGATAAACATCTTCTAATAGAATAATAGTTGCTGTATACAATATAAAGTTAGATAACTCACCAATTAGGTAATTGTAGAGAGAAAAAGCCGCCTGTTGTGGTAGTTTTGGTATAAACCTAACAAAATTATAAATTTTAAGAATATTTATTTTTATTTTGTAATTTTGTGATGGCATTTTTATAGGAAACAAATAAATTTTCCCATTTTCTTGATTTTGTTTGCTTGGAATAAACTCGTAAAACTCAGGATAACCTCATGATAAACTCATGATAAACTCATGATAAGCTCATGCTAAACTTCTGTTAAACTCTTATGAACTTGTGATAAACTTGTGATGAACTCGTGATAAACTCATGATTAACTTAAACTTCTGTCAAACTCTGTTAAACTTTTAAACTTGTGATAAACTCGTTATAAACTCTTGATAAACTTGTGATAAACTCATGGTAAACTTGTGATAAACTCGTGATAAACTTGTGATAAACTCGGAATAAACTTGTGATAAACTCGTGATAAACTCATTATGAACTCCGATAAACTTCTGATGATTGAACTCTGATAAACTCATGATAAACTCCTGAAAAACTTGTGATAAACTACTGATAAACTCCAAATAAACTCCTACTAAAATCCTGATTACCTGATAAGACTCCTGATAATCTGAAATGTCTCCTCCTGTCCGTTCCTTGTCAGCTTCTCCATGAAATACTTAAGGAAGAGGTTGCAGTCCTCCACCAAGAAAGACCAGATTATCTAGGAAAAAGATCAGATTATCTACAGAAAAGACCAGATTATCTAGAGAAAAGAAAAGATTATCTAAGAAAAAGATCAGACAGGCTATCTAGGGAAAAGATCAGACTATCGTGGGAAAGGAACAGATTATCTATAGAGAAAAGACCAGATTATCTAGGGAAAAGATCAGATTATCTAAGGAAAAGATCAGGCTATTAAGGGAAAAGATTAGATTATCTGTAAGGAAACGACCAGATTATCTAGGGAAAAGATCGGATTATCTATAAGGAAAAGACCAGATACTCTAAGGAAAAGATCAGACGTCATAAATTTTGTTTTTGAACCATAGGATCAAGCAGTAATTCGGTGTCCGAAGGATTAAATAAATTCCTCTTGGATATTCTGAGATATAAGGAATTATTAATTAAGCACATGATTCTAAAAATTCAAAAGTTGTCACTGTTGATATAAAGATTTTAAAACAATGTTGACCTTAGATCATTGAAAAAAAATCTATGATACCATCTGAACAATCTCTATATATATGAAGGGGGTGTGAAGGTTCCAAATAAATTATAAAACCCATTAAAAACATGATGTATGAGTACGTCTGCAAAGTTTGAAGAATCCTGCCAATTTGTGGTTCACTATATAATCCAAACCAGCAACCACAATTTGGAAACTAACACTGAAGTTTACATTAAAATCAATTTATTCATTTTAACATAATTGAAATGCATGAAAAAAAAGAGAAAAAGATCTTTGAAATAAAATACGACTCACGAAATACAAGTTTGTGATAATTAAGAAAAAATTAAATTAAAGACAAATAAACTTACTTGATACGCTACTTCATAAACTGCAATGCCATCCGTGGAAACTCCATGATCATCAAGCATCATAATTATCTCAGCAAATGCTTAATAGAATTAATTATAATTGAATATATAATATGATAATTAGAAACAGATTGTATTCAATTTGTGGAAGCAACCATAGATTATGCAAAGATGAATTAATGTCAAAGATATTAGAATAAATATTTATACTTGTCATAAACAAATGTATAGTTTCCAATCAAAAGTTTTGAATTTGTCAAGCTGCAATGACCAACCCCATCGTTTTCTATCCGCAGCATTTGACCCCTATTGTATCCTATCCACAGCACCCCCGTTTGTTTCCTAGCTACGGTGCCCCTATCGTTTCCTAGCCACAGCGCCACCTCTCCTGCCCTATAGTCATAGCGACTCCTATCGTAATCTAGCCACAGCGCCCGCTATCACTTTAAAATCGCGGCCATAATAATCCGTTGGTTTCCTATCCCGGACACTCCCCCAATCATTGACTAAGAACACTGGATAGGACTACCTGCACATACAGTGGAGGGAAGGAGAGGTTGTGCTACAGTGGATTGGGATTGAACAGGACGAACTGGAGCACCTTCACGCTCCGTATCAGAGTCTAAACAAATATTTCACTCAAATCAAATCCTAGCCAATATTATGATTGTCCTTGCCATCTTTGCCATAATTGTCCTTGTTATCCTTGTCCTCGTTATCCATGTCCTTGTTATTCTTGTCATAGTGATCCTTGTCCTTGAAATCCTTGTCCTTGATATCCTTGTCATCCTTGTCCTTGTTATCCTTGTCCTTGTTATCCTTGTCCTTCTTATTCTTGTCCTTGTTATCCTCGCTACCCTTTTCCTTGTTATCCTTCTCCTTGTTATACTTGTCCTTGTTATTCTTATCCTTGTTATCCTTGTCCTTGTAATTCTTTTCCTTGTCCTTGTATGGCCTGCAGCATAATACAAAGAAACTTCTAGATTAGTAAAGTTTAAACTAGGGTTCCTATCATCATCCTCTAAAGCTCATTTTGAACCAAAATTAAATAAAATACATGATATTTTTTTTGCAGTTTTTCCATTTCAATGAATTAAGCCCAGTTAGTTCATCTGTTATGCTATCTGCAAAAAATACAGTAAATTTTTTTTTCTTTTTTCAGATGATAAATTATTTTCCCACCTTGATCTGACTCAGCATCTGGTGGTGAGAGGAAGAGACTGGGCTCCTGAAACATATTTCTGTCTTCATTTATTTATAAATTATAATTCTAAGGACTAGAAATTCAAAGGACTAGAAATTTCAAATATATCCTTTAGATTTCTTGGTAATGTAATTATAAGTGTCTAACAAGGCTTTAAAGGCGCAGTGTGACCATTTTTCTAAAAAAAAAGCTTTCAAATGTTGTTTTAAAGCCCCTTCTTCTTATTTTTAACAATGTTTTTATAATTTATTTTTTATAATTCTTGTAAAATAAAATGGTACGAGGCATAGTTATCAATTTCAAATGTTCATCTTTTTCTCCTTTCTCCATCTGCTCGTCCGCAGTTTCTCTTTTTCCTGCCTCCCTTTGCCCGTCCATTTATGGCGCTGCTTTTGAAAGTATGTTTACAAGTCGCTGTCTTTGCGACATTTTAAGACAGTGTACTATCCCCCTTTCAATGTATAGATGTCCCCATCTCCGTTTTTGTTTTGTTTTGGTTAATTTTAATTGCAGCCTCAGCGCTGAACAATTTGTCTACTTGCAGGTGCTGGGTTACCACTCCTGCACTTCAAGTTAGTTTCTATTTTCAGCGAGGGAGCAATAGTTTCCCTGCTATGAACCGCACATTTATACTTTCCTGTACAAGGAGGGTTGTTATTCAATGAAGTATAATCAAGTGCAACAATCAGAGGTAATTTTGCTGTTGGATCCAACAGAGAAATGTACTCGAATCTCATTTCGCTGCTTGTGAGAAGGTTAGATGGTAGGGAAAGGAGAGTGAAGATGAGGATAAGGGTTTGTAGGAGTGGCATATTAGGAAGGTTTCGCTAAAAATCCATCAAGGTATGTGCAATTGGAAACAAAAAATGTTCCCAATTTGATATATCGTATGTGTATTTCTTTTTTAAAGTTTTTTTGATTATTTAATGAAATTTAATTTAATTGAATCATCAGTACCAGTCAAATTTGTGATTTTTTTTTCAGAAGAAAAAAATTCACTTCGCATCTTGATGTTTTTATTCCATTTTTGGAATTTGTTATTCCTATTTTCAGAATAGCTTCTCAATAGCACTTAAGGGAAAGAAAACCTAATGCAAAACAGGAAAAATATCTATCTTAATAAACTATAATGTGTGATAAGTTAAAGATCTAGTTTTTTAGTCTTCAGTCATTTATTTTATCTCTTTTTGAGTCTTTTAAGTCGAAAACATTTTTCGCCTGCGCCGTGTAGCTTTTGGTTCCTAAATCTGGATGTTATTTTTTCGAAACAAATTTATCACCCCCCTCACTTAAATCCTGTATCTGACCCTAGTTCCTATGGCCATAAACCTCCCCTGGGGTCTTGTGAGTGTTGAGAATTTACATAATTGAAAAACAAAGAAATGATTTAGATGGAAATAGTGGGCAACAGTTGAATACTAATCCAGGAATATTCAGTTTGAACTTTCATTAAAATTTCCGCAGCCGTCCATGCAGGCAGATAGATAGATAGATAGACAGATAGATGGAGATAAAGATAGATAGATAGATAAAGATGAAAGAGTTTCATGCCTTGATAAACTACAGTAAAATAGAAATAGAAAATAAAGTTTACATGCCAAACCAGAAACATAAAACCAGCACAAAGTGCTACATGAACAGCTGTTTATTTACCTATCCAGCACAGAGTGCTACAGGAACAGCTGTTTATTTACCTGAGCAGCACAGAGTGCTAAAGGAATAGCTAATCATTTACCTGAGCAACACAGAATGCTACAAGAACAGCTACTCATTTACCTGAGCAGCACAGAGTGGAACAGGAACAGTTGTTTATTTACTTGAACAGCACAGAGTGCTACCTGAATAGCTGTTAATCTACCTGAGCAGCACAGAGTGCTACAGAAAGAGCTGCTTATTTACCTTAGCAGCACAGAGTGCTACAGTAACAGCTGTGTATTTCCCTGAGCAGCCCAAATTGTAACAGGATGAGCTGTTAATGTACTTTAACAGCAGAGTGCTACAGGAAGAGCTGTTTATTTACTTGAGCAGCACAGAGTGTTACAGGAACAGCTATTTATTTACCTGAATAGTACAGAGTGCTACAGGAACAGCAGTTCATTTTCTTGAGCAATACAGAGTGCTACCAAAACAGCTGTTTATTTACCTGAGCAGCACAGAGTGCCACAGGAACAGCTGTTATTTGAAGACTTTCTCTCTCCTTCCTCTTCTTATCTGCCTCAGCGTACAGGACGCTTCGCACCAACTCAGTCTGCTGCTTCTTTCGAGACTTGGTCGCAGAAATAATTGTCTGAATAATTATCATAGTTCATTTTCTTAAATGCGTATATTTACAATGTGGATGTTTATAATGATAAATTCATATGTCTTGATTATTAATAGATAATCTAATTTGCATCCTTTCGTGGGATTGTAGACGTAATATTATGTGACTCTTCAGTTCAAGTTGAGCATACTTAATTCTCAACAGTACACTTTAAACCTCTTCCTCAGTAACAATAACGAAGATATCGTCCTATCTGAAAATGTTTTGAATTCTGTTAATTTCCTTCATTTTTTTGGCAACAGAAATTCAAGAGTCACTTTTACAGAAAACCACATTTAAAATAATAAATTTACAGCTAGAAAAATAAGGATGCCTCATTTTTTCTGTATGCGAGTAAAAGAGTCCTGTTTTAAAGTTCACAGCAAGCCAATTTAAAGGTTGAGAGTCACTTGATATTAAGGCATCAGCCTCTTTAAGTTTTTTGTTGAAAACTGTTAAATTACCTGCCCTCTCCTTCTCATATCTATATTCTCAAACTAGAACAAAAATAAATTTGTTTTATTTGCAGAAAATGTAAGCTAAACTATTTATACTATATACTTTGCTTGTCTGTTTGTTTGTTTGTTTGTTTGTATCCAATAAACGTTAAAACGGCTGAACCGACCGGACCAAATTTTTTGTGGGACTTCACAAGTTCCCAGGGACGGTATAAAGATGATCAAATTATGCCTCCAACAAAATTAAAATTTTCATTAAATTTTGAAATTCCACGATTTTTTTTATAAAATCCGTGAACATTTTTTTTATTAATTTTACAATGCATGCAAAGAGAAAATGTTCACAATTGAAAAAGAAGATGTGCGCGAAGCGCCCTAAAAGCATGTTTTGTTATATTTGCTTAAATTGTAAAAATACTAATTATTTCAAAACCTTCCTAATTAAATACTTTTCAACCTTGTAGCTCCTCTAGTATTCAATATACGCATATTATGTAAATATATTTCTTTGCTTTATAACACAAATTCAAAACATTTTTGTTCTTCTCAATAGCTCAGCAACTAAAGGACTTATGATAGAAAACATTTAATCTTTTAATCCTACGAACATTTTACTTTAGTTTGCTTATATAAATAAAATAAATTCAACTTGTTGATCTGATCTCAAAGTAAAACAATCTGAGCAAACAGTTCTAACCTTAGTTTTGGTTTTGGGCATCCAGGCAGGTTCAACCAAAGGTAAAGTTTCAATACCAATCTAAACATAAATAATGTTTTTTAACTAGAAATAAAAATCTTTTGTTTTTTACCTTTGGACTTGGCAGTGTAAATTCTATTTGTGAAGGAAGTATTTTCATGTTGATATGTCCGTTCTCCTCTAACCTCGACCAAATCTGGTATCTAGAATTCACATTTTAGATCCTCCACTTAACTTAATGTTCTTTTAACTTTATCATATTGTTTTTAATTGCATGAATTTTATATTTATGTAATATTTATAACTAAATGAACTGGCCAGCGTTGCCCGTCGAAGAAAAAAATTCTAATTTTGTAAAAAAAAAACGTCAGCAAATTTGTTTCAGTCGTTTTTACAGCTATATAGATATAAATAAATAAATATAAATATATAAGTATAGAGCTAAACATACTGTTATATTTATTTAAAGTTATTAAACCTTTTTTACAAACATTGAATATATTTCCTTGTCTATTCACTTTTCATTACAATTTTCAATTTTTCATTTTTCCCCCAGATCTTTAAACAAATGGGGAGGGGGGATTCTCAATTCTTTTCCTTTTATTATTTAAAGTTATTAAACCTGTTTTGCCAGAGTGTCTGAACCTTGAGTATACCGTTTATTCTTGTATCAGCAATAGGATTGTTCAAATCACCAGAAAACAAGGTCTGTTAAATCATACAAAAATACAGTCTAAAGGGTCTCTCAACGGTAATTTCAGTAACTCCATCTTCATTTAAAAAGTTAAATGCCAGCAAATAGATTCTAGTACAATAGATGGCAAAGTAGAATTTGTATACTCTCAGTACAGCTGTATTCTTACGTCACAAGTGTCAACTTAGTTTTTGTGTCCGACAAAATTATCTATAATAGTTATAATAGTTCTTTATTTTCTGTTTTTACCCTTTTTTAATTTACGGTTGGAAGATATGTCAACTAACGTGAGAAAATTTCGTTTTCCTTGTTATATTTGATACCTGTGACGTCATCGTGTATAATTGGTTTATTTTTCTGTTGCCACCTATTTTACTTGATAATCTATTTGATTGCCAGTATCACAATACCCATGGGTTAAGCTTTGCCTAAGAAATAAATAAAAAAAAATTTAATACACACATTTATTTCAGAGATTTTGTTAATTTTTTGAATTTTTGTTTGTATTTTTGTTTTTTTTTGTTTTTTTTGTTTGTTTGTATTTTAGTTTGTAATTATGTTTTTAATTTTGTTTGTATTTAGGATGTATTTTTGTTGTATTTTTGTTGTATTTTTTCCTGAATATTATCCGGACTTTTAACTGATGCAACAATAATAATTGCAGTCGCTGCTCCAGACACATCAACATCTGGATCCCTACAAGAAAAAATATAACTTTTAAAAAATCAAATTTAAAAGAATTGTAAGCGTAATTTTATATAACCTTTCATGCAAACATGCCAATGTCCCTTTTACATCAATACCTTTAAAACCTTTATCTGATAGAAATTGTGGAAGATATTGTCGTTTTTCTGTGATTGAATTTAATTCTGATAATTCATTTTTGATAGTCATCAAAGAGAAACCACAATTGAAAATTATCAGTTATAAAAATTATAAACATTGATATCTAATTCATATTGATCATGTTCATCAGATGTTAAGGTAACTGTTGTGAATCGGGTATTGCCATCTTTGCAAAGATGGTCGCTTAAAATTGCGATTACAGTCCCTTTAATGGTTGAAAAATAAACAAAATAATTTTTTTGTCCATATTCTTTTTAATTTTTAATGAGGAGGTGAAAATGAAATATGTTATCAGAACATGTCAGATATTTGTTTAATAAAAAATAATATTGTCTGAGTCTAGCTTACATGAGTAAAGACCAGGCAGTAAGAGTTATACTCTTCAAGCTTTCTTCATCCATAACACAAGATGCTTTGTTCAGAGTAGAGAGAGGAGCATGCATTAGTCCACAAACCTAAAAAAATTGTATCAAATTTATCTCAAGGAACCATTTCAATGGACCCTCCATTTCAAGAGGACTATGGCACATGTAGCCATAATGGTGCCCTTTTAACTTTTACCTAATCAATAATGTGGAAGATATTGTTGTTTTTCAAAATTTGAATATATGGGTTTAAGTCTTGGAATTTCCTACATTGTTTCTAATCTGTCTGTAGCTAGAAATCAGCAAGTTACTTTATAGAGAAACCGCAATCGAAAGTGATCAATTTGTAGAAAGAACGAAAAGGATAACTCCATCATTTTTGCTAAGACAAAGATTTACAGGGTACCGTTGTGTATCGGACATGCCCCTCTTAGAAAACAAAATTATAGTTCTTTTAAGTTCATACTAACGTTCCAGGTTCTTGTATAATGACAAAGTTAAGTGGGACCCATAAAATTGAGGAATAGAAAGACGACATTAAATCAATTTTGCTTGTATTTAATGTTGTTTATTAAAAGAACGTAGTCAGGTAATCAGGTAGTAGAACACGATGTATTATCATTAGCGTGTTTATTGTTTTTTTTTGGATAAAAACTCAATTCTTTAAAGGTTTCGAAGCTGCGATCTTAGACACAAAAGAGAGTTAACGGCTGAAACAATAGGAGAAAAAAAATTTAACCTTGAGTTGAAGATATTTGAGAAATCCTGGATTAGGTTGAATATCCAAGGGAAGCTGATTTGCACTATCTGCAATCCTATCTCTCTTCTCTGTAGGTTCAGAATCAATAGTATCCTTAGATGTCTCTCTTCTACAAAAATACAATTATTAATATAAAAACGCCCTAATTTAATTGTTAATTACATCTTTCATTACAAAATGTGTTTTAAAACAAATCTGAGACTGAATTTGATAAATTTGAGCTAGTCCGCTAAACTACATACTGTCGATTCAAATACATAACTGCAAAACTAAAGATAAGTATCGGAATTGACGGTATAGGTAGTTCCGCGGCCTAGCTAAAATTCATTAATTTCGGTCACTGAAAACTTAAACACTCTGAAGCAAGGTGTGTATTCAAGGTACTGGGGATAGAGGTTGTTTACATTTTACTTTGACTCTTTATGACCCATCCACCGTTAAAATTCCTTTGGTTTTAATTTAACCTTTTAAAACCCATTTCCATTCGTCCAATGTTTTTCGTATTTACTATGTTGTACTTTTAAATATTTAAGTATAGTTACGGTATCTTACGTTTTTTTACGGATATTAAATGAGAGATCAATATATGACCGACAATTTTTCGATAATTACAGGATGCACTTCGTTGTGGGTAGTTTTACCTGGCTCATGTAAATTACTAGAACATAAATTACATGTACAGTACAGATAGTAAACAATTAAAGCAACGCAATAATAAACTAAACTACAGTTAGTAAACAAGTCTGGCCTTCTTTCCCTGCAAAGACAAATTCCAACATTTGTTTACAACTTTTTTAGCGGTTCTTATCGAGTCGATCAAATGTGTACACAGACCCCTCACCCACCTTTAGTATACACACCTTGGTCTGTATAGTAAATATTTTAGTAAATTCATTCTTGAAAAATGAAGATTATCTTTTAGAACCTTTTTGACACCATGAACGCGAAATTGAATTTAACTTATGATTGATCTAACTCGTTTTCAATCATAAGTTCAATCAGAAGTTTTGAATTTCTAATATGCAACCAACAAGCTTGCTTCTAATAAAAAAACCAAAAAAAGGGAAGATACGGGTTCACGTATTTTGTCTATGTCTATGATTGGAGTGCCTTGAATATAAGAGTTAAATTTTGGAAAAAGGACAAATTTATTCAACCAAGAAGTGCCTTGTTACCTGTAAGATGACTCTTTACGTTGGTCCGGAGAAGTACTGGCGCTCTCACTCCATCTCGTCCATTTACCCTATGTTTATATATTTTAGTATTGTTTTTATAATATTTTAACTAGCTGGAGCACCTGGTGTTTCCCATATTTAAAAAAAAACATTTTATTATTTTTTAAAATCAGATTTTTTCGTCTATGTCACCCACGGGATACAACTACACAGTCAATTTGTTACATACGTTGGCTCTTGAGCTAGGCATCGTTTTCGTTAATGAACGATGGACGAGCGAATTGGATCGTTCAAACTTAAAGAAATAAAAAAATAATTGTTTTTGCAAGTTAACTGGGATCAAATTAACAAAGACCGTATAACTTTAAATCTGGTTTAACAACAGTATAAAAAATACCTTTTTCATCTCATTTTCAGTAGAATTACTCTCCATAAATATGTCTTCTATGAATTCTAATTCCTCTCCGTATAAATACTTCATTGCTTCCATTAATTTTTTACAGCTTCGGGACAATCTTCTGACACAGTTTTGCTGACAAAAACCTGGTACAATAAGGACATCAAAGGGACGATATTTCAAGTGACATTTTATTTAAAGAGTGATATCCCCAATTCACAACAGTACCCTTTGTCCAATGCGGTTTTCAAAATTTCAATATAAATATTAATATTCCTTAAATACAAAACAGCTTGCAAACAAAGTGTTAAAAAACTACAATCAGGTCTGGCAGTAGATAAATAAGAAAATGTCTGTCATCTTTGACCAGTAAAGATTCAAGGGTACCGTTGTAAATCGGGAAATTGTCTATTTAAATAAAAGAATACTTTAAATTACGCTTACATACCCAATATACTGAGGGTTGTATACGTACACAATATGGTCTTATGATCACTTGTTTAGTATTGACGAATTTTGAATGCCCAAACATCGTCCATCTTTATATTTCAATGTTTATATATAACCATTATTAAATACTGGTAGAAATCACGCCACCAAAATGACAATCTTTGCCAAAATATTTTTAGTAAAATTTTATAATTTAATTTCCAATAAAGGGAATTTCTCTTTTGTACAAATTTCTATATCTAAGGGACTGTTAAAGCAAATATTCGAATCAAAATGGTTCCTTTCAGCCCAATATCGGATTGAACAGATATAATTTCACTTTTTTAATTTACTTTTTTCTGCATTTTAGACTCACAAATCATTTTTATGAATAACCGGATTAAAAAAACAAGTTTTAGACAAACCTGGATTAAAGTTAGATTCATTGTGATTTGTGAATCTGACATGCAACTATTCAAATGGAGATTCACGGAAAATGACGTCTACAGAGCTGAGTACTTTTGAATGTTGAATATCAGGATTAATGCTTGATCCATCCTTTTTCTTAATCTCGGGATCAAATAAGGCTTGTTCTCAATATGTTATTAATCTCCAGATTAATTAACCGATTGGGATTAATGATATCCCATTCTAAAGTTTTCAGCTCAGATCTTATAATAATACTCTACCTTGGTGAGTACAGGAGAGGTTTATATTTTTAGTAATTTCAATAACAGTTTTTAACCAGGGTAAATGAACCTCCAATTGAATATCCTCCTAAAACAATGTAAAATTATTAATCAAAAATTAATTAAAAGTTATTAAAAAACTTTTTTTTTACAATTTGAGCCCAAAAAATTGCATTTCTGTTTATTTTATTTTATAATTCTTTGCCAATCAATAAATCACTTGATCTTTTTTATTGCATCCAATGCTCAATTTAAACCTCCTTAGTCATTTTTACCTCCTTGGTCAATTTATACCTCCTTGGTCAATTTATACCTCCTTGGTCAATTTATACCTCCTTGGTCAATTTATACCTCCTTGGTCAATTTATAATTCCTTGGTCAATAAGGAGGGTTGATTTTATATTTTTCGAAATCTCAATATTGTCAACTGGTTATGGATGGGTGTAAGGTCAATCTGAACAACATTAAGAAGAAAGTTTTTCTGTAAAATTAAACTTGCCATGCGAAAATGACTTTGGGTGGGAAAAAAATCAAAAATGACATTTGTAAAAAAATGTTTTTTCTTCAAAATATGCTCATATGGGTGTCAAGGATGCGTAAGATTCCGCTAAATACTGTCCATTTGTTTTCGTTTTCCACATCTTTAAAATTGTTTGATCTAGGACCAAAAAAAGAATTTTTGTTGGGATGTTGGCCTAATTTTCGGCTCAAATCAGACTTTTTTGTCCAAAACATGTTTAACTTTTAACTGATTTTAAACGTTTCTGATTTCAGTGTTTCAACATGGATCTTTTGATACCCAATTCGATGCATTTTGAAGAAATTTATTTTTAACTTGCTATAGTAAATTTTTCGACTTTAAAATTCAGAAAAACCGGTTTCCGTTTGATAATTTTAATCTGTATAAAGTCTTTTCTAAATTTTAATATTGCTTGTATAAACAAGTCCATTCCTGTCACGAGTGAGAAAAGTGCAACTGTAAAATTGACCCCCTTTAATGGTCATTTCATACCTCCTCATTCTTATTGAAAACTCTAACCTCTGAAGCATCCTCTATGTGAAGAGTAGGACTTTCAACCTGATCCTTTTCAGCTTCAAGTGTAGGAGTAGCTGAAGCAATTGGGGCTGCTGCAGCAGCTGGAATAGTTGGAGCAGCAACAGCAGCTGCTGGCACTGAGATTAAAAAGTCACAAAAAACTCGCATCAGATTTTTGTCATTTTTTTAAAATAAAGTTTTATAACACACAAATAAATTTCTTATGACCAATTCAAAATAAGAAAAATCCTTTGAATAATTGATTTTTTGTTGTTAATTTTATTGAAAAAGTAAAGAATTTTCGGCGCGATCAACTTATAAAATTCCAGCGTGTCTAGTTATTTTTTGGTAAACAAAGACGTTGAGTCTTTGCCACAAACTCTGATTTTCTAAGCCCTATATATCTTTGCGACGTATTACAAACTAGAATCTGTTAGATCAAAACATCAAAGTTTGAAATATCAAAGGTTTACACTATCGAGTCGAAAGATATACAGATTAAAAATTTTTAATGTGTGACAAAGACTCCATTTCTTTTAAAAAAAAAGTACAGACGCCAAAAAATGTTGCATCTGCTACTGGTTGCACGAATAAAAGACATAAAAAATGTTTCATCTGCTACAGATTGTTTTAATCAAATACCATAAAATTTTGCATCGGCTTCTGTTTGTATGAATAAAAGACCATAACATTTTTCATCGGCTACAAGTGGTATTAGTCAAGTACCATACAATTTTGCATCTGCTACTGGTTGTATGAATAAAAGAGCATACAATTTTGCATCTCCTACTAGTTGTGTTAATTAAAATACCATAAAATTTTCCATCTGCCACTAGTTGTATGAATAAAAAATCATAAAATTTAGCATCTGCTACAGGTTGTATGAGTAAAAGATCATATCATACAATTTTGAATCTGCTCCAGGTTGTATGAGTAAAAAAAACTACCTGGAACTGATGGAGTCTCCTCCTGAGGTTCTTGTTCTGATACCTCACTTGATACTGAAGAAATCTTCCGTTTAGATGTTATAGAATCTTGTCTTTGAAGTGCTAAAAAGGGAAAAATAGACTAAACTTCACAAGACAAAAATATAGAAGATGCACAAATACCAATAGTAATAATAATAATAATAAAAAAAATACTTAAAAGCATTGTTTGATGCCATTTCGCTACTATGAAAAAATCTATCTAAATTATAATCTGGCAGGGTGCACAATTATCCATAACAAGAATTCATGCCTCCATTGTCATTAGCATGATGTTTTTGCTTTAATTCAAGTTGAAATAAAGACCAATGCGATTTGTCCTTATTGAAGAATTATTTATACATTAAAAAAGTATTGGTCCTTTTGATAGTGAAGGGGTTGTGAAGACATTTTCTGGGTCAAATAAGTAACATTAATAAAGTAAAAATTAACGCTTAAAACCCCGACATTTCCTATTTAAAGAAACATGGTATTTCTCATTTCAAAGATTCATACAATTTATCAGAAACCCAGCTTTGCAGGAAAAAAAGGGAATAAAAAATAAGATTTGTTCTAAATGTGATGAATGGAAAGGGCAATGGATAATTATTCACCCTATTCTATTTTGTCTGTAGAGTGTGAATACATTTATAAAATGTTATCCATGCCTCTTTGTTGAACTGGCCAACTTAAATGGTTGTTTAAATATTCAATTTGCGTGTGTAATTACAGCTCAGAAACAAGTTTTATCGAAAACAAAAACAAATTTTTAAGTTAGCCTCCATTGATAGTGTCATGTCTGATTCACAACAGTACCCCTATAAGCTTTGCCTGACTAAGTATAAATAAGATATCTATGTTTTTGATTTTTAAAAATGTTTACTATTATTTGTGGGTTCTCTGCAAAACTGACGTATGCAATTGTAGCACTAAAGACTAGAATTATTTTCCATGTTATTGATCAGATTAAGGTCAAAGGTATCGTTGTAAGTCGAACATACCCTGTTTTTCAATGGAACACTGAAAAGTACGATGACAGTCCCTTTAAATAGAGCTTTCCTTTTATGTTGTACCGCATAATGTAAACAAAAGAACCCGTCTAGATATTCTTTGATTTTTATCTCCATAGATTAATCAAAATAACAGATAGGACACTAGATGTCGTCTTTTCAAGATTTCAATGAAACTCGTTTACAATAACCCTGAGGCAGCAGTCCAAAGGAGCTTCGCGCACTCGGCGTAGAACATGTACCAAATTATTCCTTGTACACTGTACAGTCAAAAACCCTTTGTGGGTGTATTCCATAGAAAAGTTGTAAAGCATTGATATAATGTGCTGTTGAGTACAATTTTATGGATTAGCACATTGTACGTTGGCATGATGCACTGCAGTGGTATAAATGGAATGTAATAAATTTGAGTTAGGTCGCTGAACTATCTCCCGTCGCGCCGGTTCAAATTTTTGAATCAGCAATTCAAAGTAGAAGATTCATAAGGAATAGGAGATCAGAATTTGAACCAGCTGTAAGTAGTTCAGCGATCTCTCTAAATTATTAACTTCGGTCTCAAATGTCATAAATTTCGCATCTGCACAGCCAAGATATATGTAGTGGTTGCAAAAATTAAGTACCTAACAGTAAAATTTGAAAATATTTTTATGAATTTTATAATTTAAAGATTTGAATTAGTGAGAAAACTATCTGTACTTGTTCATGCAGTGTAATTGAATCAAATAAACATTTATCAAATAATGATGCAAATATAGATAAATAGTCTTTCAGATTGGCATTGAGCTATCCATTATTATTTTAGATCCAAGATGTTTTAGCTTTAAAATAGCATGAATCTATAACCATAACCTCCAACCTCCTAATCTCAAATGGCATGGGTTTCATAAACGTCGAAAGTTATTTTGTCATTTTTTCTTCTTTAAATACCTTAAAAATCAATTCCCCCTTTAATCCCTATCTTGACAACAAAAATACCTATGTTAATAAAAGAATTCTATGGTTCTGCCCTAACATCAATTTTCTGCTATATTCAGCAGTTTCCCAATATAGTTTTTTCTTTCCCTGGACCACGTTTCTATTTTTTAAGATTTAACTACGCATAGCCTTCAGAATAATTAACGAAAACCAACTGATAGAAAAAAAAATATTAAAAAAGAGATAAAATTTTAAAATTGTAAATCATGCTGTTTTTTAAAGAATAAATAAAGTGAACAAGTCAACAAAATAAAACAAAGCTTTTTATTTTTTTAAAACTTGTCTGATTGATGATCGTAATTATATTTTTGTTTTTTTTAGATCATTTTTTTTAAATTTGAAATAATCATATTTTTTAACTCCTGCATGTATAAACGTCCCCAAAATGGTTTTACATGCTTTGTAAGCTCAGAAAGGTTTAAATGCCGTAATTTCAAGTGTCTACCCATTTAAAAAGATGTTTACTTGAATCAAAAAGCTAACTTAAAAAAACTTTTTATGTGCAAAAATGATGTAGATATGAAATAATATCTTCCTCATCGTTACTCAAATTAAGATTTAAAGGATTTTTAATTCGATGCTGGTGATGAACGAAACCTCTGTAGAGTACATATAATATATTTTGGTCTGGGTTTAAAGTGTGCCATTGTATGAATCTACCATTTTATTCTTCAACTGTAGGCTGACTTCAATTTAAAAAGGTGTTTGCCTTATTCAAAAGGCAACTTTAAAAACCTTTGTATGAGCAAAAAAATGGAGATATGAGATAATTTCCTCATCGTTACTCAGATAAAGGTTTAAAGGGTGCCAATTGTATGAATCTGGCATTTTACTCTTTAATTGTAAGCTCACTTGAAATTACGCAGACAGTCCCTTTAAGTATAAAACTTTTCTTCCCTAAACTAGATCTATTTATCATGCTGAACTAGCTAAAGATGCATTATAGTTCCTCGCTTACCCAGCCGATTAATGAACAAGGCTGTGCCAGTTATTTTTTTCCACCTCGACATGGCCAATGTTGGTTTGGCCTTAGAGGCTGGTTGGGCTCCCTGGGCTCCCTGCCCACTATTATTTGGAATTTCTCCAATGCTTGGAAGGATGACAGGAGCTAGGAAGGTAGAAAAAAATAATGAACTCATTTGTAATCATGTCATTTTTGTAAAATTTATAAAAAAAATGATTAAAAATGAGTTTTAAAAATAACACACAAAAAAAGCAAAATTCACTCAACTCCACAACATCTTAATTCCCCTGTTAAAACTAAGTTTTAGTTTATCAAAAATCTTTTTTGTTTATAGGAGATCTACAACTAACACAAAACAATATTCATTAAGCACTTTGTTTTGAAACACAATGAAAAATTAAATAATATATATTG
>NW_019397542.1:16077-61223 GCF_000591075.1 Eurytemora carolleeae | reverse complement strand
CTGAAAATTTGAAGAAAATTTGAGTATGCAAAAAACCCTGCTTAAATGTGATTTTTTTCTTATAAGCAGTCTTTTATGCACAAACCCGATAAGGATTCCGATAAGAAAATCTTGTTCAGATAAGCACTAAGAATTTACACAATATTTCCGATTAGCATGGAAGATCTGCATACATAAAATCTATATAAGCATGTATGAACTTATAAATATAGAAATTTAAAAGGCATGACCGAACGGTCAAAAGGGTCTTGAAAAAGATTATAACGAGAATCTTAGAAATGCATATTATAAGCACATGCAAAGATAAGTTTTTTTTCGATGAGCTTTTGAATAGATAGTTGTCGTTTCTAAAATAAAGATAAGATTATTTTCTTACAATAAAAAGGGGTATAGGCTTAAAAAACATGAATTTTATTCGTCTCCAGAAAATACAAATGTAATCGTTTATTTTTTTAGAATAAAGAATGTCTCTAAAAACTTTTAAAACATTTAATGTTTACTTATCAAGATTTATGGTGTGACCCTAGGACCCTGATAAACTTTGACAGATTTTACTCATGGACCCTTTTTCTGTATGGAGTAGTGTTGCATGCATTTAAGTATATTTAGATGAGTTCTAAACCTGCCCAGCCAACCGGCCTCAGCCCGGACAGATCATGCAGTTCTAGAGGATTTTTCATTAATATTTTAGTGGATCTCCTTATTAGTAAAAAAGTTTAAGAACTCTACTAGGAACTGTAAAAAATCCGGAAAATATTCAAATTCAATATAGTCTAACAAATTTTTCATAAAATAAGAAAGATTGTTGTTATTAAATGAACCTTCTTAAATTCTTGAATATTTTTAAAATGTTGTTTTTGGATTAGTTTTTGAATCCACCCAAGGTGTGCTCCGGCCCGAGGATAGATTTTAGGATCGGAGTCTTTAGAGGCAGTCTGGACATATACCTACTCGTAGACACAGGTAGATATACAGGTAGATATATAGGTAGATATAAAGGTAGATACAGTAAGATATACAGGTAGATATACAGATATATATAGGTAGATATACAGTTAGATATACTGGTAGATATACAGGTAGATATATAGGTAGATACAGTAAGATATACAAGTAATATGGATATAGATATAAGTACATATATACTATATAGGTAGATCTATAGGTAGAAATATAGGTAGATATATAGGTATATATACAGGTAGACACATAGGTAGATATACAAAAACTGTATGAGTTAGATATGTAGGTATATATTCAGGTAGATATATAGGAAGATAAACAGGTTGAGCTATAGATACACAGGTAGATACATATGTAGACATTTATGTAGATATACCGGTAGGTATATAGGTAGATTAACAGGTAGATATACAGGTAGATATTTAGGTAGATCTATAGGTGGATTTGATTATTTTAAACAAAAATTATGTCATTTATGAAAAATAATATTAAAATATTAAAAAAATATTAAAATTGACGCATTTTGTTAAAAATTGGGGGGAAAAAACAAAAAAAATTAAACGTGAAAATAATTTTTAACAATTTTTCTACTTCATTAGTTGTCTGGTCAGCCAATGCTAATATTTCATCGGTCAGAACCAAATAAATTTAACGCCATAATTATTCCTAAATTTTCTTGAAAAATTTAGAGAATTTCATGCCTCAGCAGATTTAAGCTGCTTAACACAATTTGACGAATTTTAATTTGATAAGCAGAAAGATCAAAAAGGAACTAATCACTTGCCAGTTGCTTTCACACTTAAATTTTCTTGTTTGACATCTTTGCAACCTGATGGTTAAACTTTGTATGTTTGAAACTTTAAATATATGATTGTAATAATATCCTGATTTGAAATATCAATCTACGAAATCAGATTACAAGTGATTAGAGGATTTGAAAATTAGAGTTTGAGGTAATCAGATTTATGCAAAAGATAATTGTTCAGAAAAAAGAAAGCAAAAACCTGTACATGACTTTGACATTCAAATTTCGTATTTTTTGTATCTTTCTATGGAAAAGTTATGAAATTTTAATCACGGTTCTTAAACGAATTTCAAAACAGTCCCTTTAAATATCTTTCGCCATTGCTTCAATCCTTGGCCTATTTAATATCATAACATTTCAGCTTTCTCAGCTAAAAAAAAACACCTTTAAAAGTCATTTATTCACGGACAATAACAACATGAGGGCGCTTCAAAACCTTAAAGTACATTTGTTTATATTTTACATTTCTATTTTTACATTAGAAGATATATAGATCATAAGTAGATATGCCTCTATATGTGACATCATTAGTAGATACACAGATAGTAGATACATGCCTCTATATGTGACATCATTTGAAGTATATAGATCTGAAGTAGCTATGCCTCTATATGTGACATCATTAGAAGATATATAGATCTTAATTAGCTATGCCTCTATATGTGACATCATTAGTAGATATATAGATAGAAGATACATGCCTCTATAATGCATTTATTAAATTTAAAGAATTTTGAAAGTTTTAAAATTTTTGGAATAAATTAAACTGCATAATGCACTGAATGAAGTGTACACTATAAGAAATGTTATTTAAATTAGTATTTTAAAACAATTTAGAGAATTTCAATTTTTAATATATTCAAATCAACTCAAGTTTTGAAAATGATAAAAATTACATAAAATGGCCGTTTCATTAAATTGCTCCGTTCATTAAAAAAATCACAGGATTTTTTTTTAAAAACAAATAGACAAAGGAATTGAGTCTTTGCCACAAATTCATATTTTCTGATCCCTATATCTTTGCAACCCAATGTCTTAGACCCTTTATATTTCAAATTGTGAATTATGTTGGACCAAAAAATCTAAATTTGAAATATCAAACGTTTATACCATCAGGTTGCAAAGATATAGAGATTAGAAATTTTGAGTTTGAGACAAAGACTCAATTCCTTTGATTGGAAATTTTCTAAAATTAATATTTCAAGTAACCTTGTATTTATAGAGTGGCAGTCTGCACCCTTAAAACCTTTAAATGTTTAAGAATGAATAAGATCTTTATAATCCATATGTTTAACTATTTCAATTTTGAAAGATGGCAATGCCCAATTATAACAACCCTTAGCATTTTTGTCTGATCAAGTATGAATTGGAAATCAATGTTTATAATTTTGAAAACTGAACAGTCCTTTTACAAAGATTTTAAAGGTTATAAAAATATAATTTTCAAAATATAATTTAGTTTGTGTTTCAGATTCTCCTTGACTCAGAATGTCTCTAGACCTGTACACCCAGAACATTCCTCTTACACAGAAGGAATCAATCAATCAATCAATCAATAAGCCAATCAATAATTCAACTAGTCAATCAATTAACCAATCAATTAATTATTTGATGATTTTAATCCAAGAAATAAAGGATGGTCATCAAAATTGTTTATTCATCCTGACTTCGAATTATTTTTTTTTTATTTTAGTTAAAAAGCATATTCTAGTCAAAGATTTTTTGTCTGTTAATGACGCAAAGACAGTTACAGAAGTTACTCCATGGCAATATCTGTTACAATTATTTAAAATAATTGGAATAAGAAAGTGAATGATTGATTTGTTGGTTCTAGGCTAGGTTCTGGTCCAATTATGTTTCTGCCCTAAAGGGATCCCAGGATCTAAGAGCCCCTGACGATAGCCGCGTTAGGTTAGATTTTATACAATTAAAGGAAATAATTTAATAATATTTAAGATTTTACAAATTCAATTTTTTTAAATATTCTCTAATCTCTTGGATGTTTCAAAACAGAATCTGGAAAGATTTGCGGTTAAGATGTTTTGTAGTTTTTAGCACTTGGAACTACATCTTCTTACTTGCAACTACATCTTTTATACTTGCAACTACATCTTTTATACTTGCAACTACATATTCTATACTTGCAACTACATATTCTTTACTTGCAACTACATACTCTATACTTGGAACTACATATTCTATACTTGCAACTACATATTCTATATTTTAGAACTTACACCTACATATTCTTTACTTGCAACTACATATTTTATTCTTCCAACTACATATTCTATACTTGCAACTACATATTCTATACTTGCAACTACATACTTGAAACTACATATTCTATACTTGAAACTACATATTCTATACTTGCAACTACATATTCTATACTTGCAACTACATCTTCTATACTTGCAACTACATATTCTATTCTTGCAACTACATACTCTATACTTGCAACTGCATATTCTATACTTGCAACTACATAGTCTATACTTGAAACTACATATTCTAGACTTACAACTACATATTCTATACTTGCAACTACAAAGTCTATACTTGCAACTACATATTCTATACTTGCAACTACATATTCTATACTTGCAACTACATATTCTATTCTTGCAACTACATAGTCTATACTTGCAACTACATAGTCTATACTTGCAACTACATAGTCTATACTTGCAACTACATATTCTATACTTGCAACTACATAGTCTATACTTGAAACTACATAGTCTATACTTGAAACTACATATTCTATACTTGAAACTACATATTCTATACTTGCAACTACATATTCTATACTTGAAACTACATATTCTATACCTGAAACTACATATTCTATTCTTGCAACTACATATTCTATACTTGAAACTACATATTCTATACCTGCAACTACATATTCTATACTTGCAACTACATATTCTATACTTGAAACTACATATTCTAGCGCTCAATTGGTTTCCAATAGCTTTCATTTTAGTAAATATTGTTTTGAATAGCCCATTATGCTGTTAAGCTGTTAAAAAATAAACATTTAACATATTGACGGATGTCTGAAAAAACAAACTGTCAATATTTTTTTCAGGCGCAAACATTCTGAAGAAGGTCGTCGTTGACTTTTACAAACTTACAGTTTTTTTGCAAGAATTTAAAAATTAAATCACGGTTGCAATAAAAAAAAACTTGTTAAAAATAAACTGGGCCAGCTTGTCATTAATCTTGTTGATAGGTAAATAGTAAATACTGGGGCAGACAGGACAGGTGACCAAAATGACCGGAATTTAATGAGCTAAAATATAGAGAACTACCTGAATATTTGGCCGCTGTTCCTACAAGTTGTTTTTCAGGATAAATTTGTTTTAACACCCCCCCCCCACACCTTACCCTTACAGCATCTTGCTTATTTTAACTTTAATGTATTTAATATCTTACAGTTAAATATACCTAAAACTTAACATATGTTTTCCATTATAATTAGCATTATATTATGTTGGCTCTGTGCGGTCTTGTTAGAAAGATATTGAAATTGAAATTGACTTTACATCTATAAATCCTCTGCTTAATAATGTCAATGTAAAAATTGAAATATCCCAACATCTAAAATATTTCTGTTTATAATATTATCGATCTTTAGGAATAAGGTAATAGAGAACAATTCTGCATTCACTTTTCTGTAGTAATTAGATTTTTCTGAAGAAGATAAACAACAGTTTAAAATAACCAACATTTTACAAAGATTTATCTCATACATTCTTGTTCTTGTTCTTGCTCTTGCTCTTGTTCTTGTTCTCGTTCTTGTTCTAGTTCTTGTTCTTGTTCTTGTTCTTGTTCTTGTTCTTGTTCTTGTTCTTGTTCTTGAATCGGACATGCCATTCTATAAATGAAGTGTGACCTGGAATTATGTCTACAGCCCCTTTAACTTAGGACCTGGCACCCATCCATCATCGAGACCCTCCCCGACGAGTTCCCCGACCTAAAGCACGAGTTCGGTAAACTCGAGTCCCAGATGTTTGACAGGTACAACAATGTGGCTTAATTTAGTTAACGCGCTCCAATGTTCTAGAAATGTCGTCTTTATAGCACTGGGAAATCGAAATCCTCATATGATGATTATGGTGAAACGGGAACGTTGCCACTTTATCTTCAGACGATAATCAGTTACGTCTATGTTACGTCATAAGAGGATTTTTAACGTCCAAGCTAGGAATACGATCGACAATTCAGAATATCTAACTTTACTGTACAACCTTTAATAGATACAACAACGTGGTTTAAAGGGATTGTTCACTATAGTTAACAAAATAACATAATTTCCACTTTTTATTATAAAAAAAAAATAAGGTTTGCATTTTTTGGTAACATTTTCTTTCATGTCAATATATCTATTTGAGAAAACCAAAGTTTCAAATTATGACCTGATTATGACGCAATGTCGTATACCTTTTCTATATTAACTTAAAATAGATTCTCCATCAGGTTTTAAAGATATAGGTATAAGAAAATTTACGTTTTTGGCAAGTTTATTTACATAATTATAAATAGCCAACTTTAATAAAATTCAGTTTAAAATATTTAAACAGCTTTTTGTAGAACTTTAAGAAAGTACTAAAACAATTAATTAACTTTCATCGCTAAATGCAAAAAAAGGAATTGCCACAAACTCAAATTTTCTAACTCCTACATATGTGTTTTTTTAAATTTAAAAGTCTTAGCATACTCTGAAAGGGTCTTCAAAAAGATTTTAATATTTTAAACATTTAAATTGTATTCATTTTTAAATGTTTAAAATATTGAAATCTTTTTGAAGACCCTTTCAAAGTATACGAACTCTTTTAAAGTTTAAAAAAAACAGCCACTTCCTTATAAACATTTAATTACTAGATATCAAAAAATAAAATTTGAATGAAATATTATCCATGACAAATATTTCAGACCTCGCAGGCACGGAACCCAGCCTCTCACCCCGGTTCTGCCTGATGCCCATGACAGGTATTTTCAAACAATGTAGAAAATTTAGTTTAAATAAGAAATTTTTTCAAAATTCTGAAAAGAATGTAAGGTATTTAAAAATTTTGTTCGCAATTGCAAACAAAATATCTGTTAACTTTTTATGTCAGTTTTTGGAATCCCTTTAGTGTTTTCTTAGTCCTATCAAACAGACATTTCTAAAGTAACATTTCCTACATCATAAATTATTTTTTCACATATATTTTTAACTTCCATCAAGACCACAGAAGTAAAATTTTAAGTAATAATTGATTTATTTATATGATTTATATACTTATTAACTGATTAATTAATTAATTGATAAATCGAGTTATTTATTAATTGATCAATTAAATGTGTAATTAATCGATTGATTTAATAATTGATTGATTAATTAATATATTGATTGATTGATTGTTTAATTAATTGATTGATAGATTAATTGATTGATTGAATTGAAGGATATTCACTGTTGGTTACTCCTATCAGCCCGTTCACACTGAAATCTACGGAACCTACAGAGCTCAAACTGCTCGTATGTCTTAATCTAAAGGTAAATACAATTAAAGTGCTTCAGTTTACTTGAAATTTATCTGAAGTCAAAATATAGCATTTAAAATTTAGTATTACTACATCACTTCACATTCTAAAGAAAATAAGTCATTGCTATAAACGCTGATTTTCTAAATCCCTATAACTTTGCAACCCAATGTCGTAGACCTTAATGAATTCTTTTAAATCAAATAAGTTTGAAATATTAATATCAAGATTATTATTATGTATATCCTTTGATGCATAAAACGCCGTGAGTCCACAAACATTGGGTTGAATATGGGAGTGCAGCTGATATGAGGTTTACTATTACTATAGACCGCTACATTCTCGTAATAGTTCGGGCTATGTGACTCAGTTTTACCTCTACCCATTGGTGGTTAGATCCAAGTCCTCGAACACACTTAATCAATTTTATTTCATTTATTTCTTAATCTTTACTCCAGAATTAACATTACTTCCTTTCATCCGTTATAGCTGAGCGCTAAACCTTTTTTAGGAACCTTTCTTTAGCCCGAGAATCTTTCTTTAGCCCGAGAACCTTTCTTTAGCCCAAAAACCTTTATTTAGCCCGAAGAACCTTTCTTTAGCCCGAAGAACCTTTCTTTAGCCCGAGAACGGTATTAAAAAAAAATGGTATTATCCAAAAAATTTTAAAATCTTAAAATCCTACGAAATCATTTGTTTTTGATAATTAATGTCCAATAAAAAACAACTTAAGAAATAAAATAAATTATATTAAGAAAAAAGACGCCCAACACTTTAAATTACGAACTTTAAAAATCGCTAATTTGGTAAATTTTTGTTGTTAAATATAAAAACATTTGTGCCGCTTCATTAGCGCGTATATTGCGTTATAAATCCACATTAAACATAGTTTGATCTATGAATTAATTTGAAGAATTATTTGCTTGAGATGATGTTGATGCTTATAATACCGGTCATATTTCATATTCCTTAAACGTCTCATATTTCCCTAGAAAACTTTCAATTGAAAAAACTGGAAAGTTCAACATATTGCATGTAGCAGCTGAAGTAACAAAACATATTGCATGTAGCAGCTGAAGTAACAAAACATATTGCATGTAGCAGCTGAAGTAACAAAACGATTCAAATGAATTTTATTGTCCAGGACTTCATACAAAAACTCCATCTTAATTACAAAGAAATGCAAAATTAAGTTAAGTTTATCATTCTTTTCTTACTTTGGCTAACAGTAAAAGTTTCACATACGCACCCCATTAAAATACATTCTTATATTAGAACTGTAGACCCCCAAATAGCTGCAAGGGTTATCTATATTTGATCTTCTTGAAATCTTGCAGATATATTTTGTTTTAACACACAAATATCACAAGTTTTAAAACCAACCTACTCGAGATTTTTTTTTTACACAAAAATATCATTTGAACTTTAAAGGTTTAAAACCCTTTGACAGCGCATTCTCTTGGGGATTACATTTTCCTTAAATGAACTGTAAGCGTAATTTTACAACAGTACCCTTTAAGCCTTAGACGAAGCGAGAAGGACAAACTTTTCCTTATTTATATACACAAACAAACGATTGTACGCAATTTTTGAACGAATTTATAAGATTTACGGCAATTTACACACCATTTAAAAGATATTCGCGCTGATTTCTCTGTCCTCGATGATCAGTCAAAGGTTTAAAGGGACCATTAAGTAAATCGGCAATGCCCCATCTTTAAACGGAAGTTCACTTGAAACTATGCAAACAGTACCTTTACTTCTAATTTTTTTAGAGTATTAATTCATATTTTTTGTCAGGTATGAAAGACAACTGCAGCACTTCATCCCCAATCATCATGAGAAGCAAGTTCTACTAGTTCATAACAAATGATGATCAATAATTATAAAAATTTAATTTGAAAAATAAAAATCAATTTGAAATCTAGAAAATTGTCAGGAAAGCTGCGTTTCTGGCAGCCTAGAGCTGTAAAAAGCTAAGAGGCAGAAATTAGGAATATTTTCTGCTCTGCTAAATTGTAAACTCCATATTTTGAGTGAGTAACAAGCCTGCTGCAACCTCCAGGCCTCAGGGCTATTTATTTTCAGGGGTTTGACGTCATATTGCCTTGAAACAGAGAGCAATGGAAGGGGGGGGGGGGGCAGTGAGCTGCTTTAATCAAGATTTTTCCAGATTTTCAATCATTAGATACTTGTTCGAATTTCAAATAGCTTAAACAGGTGTTTTTTTTAGATTAGTCATTCTTATATAAATTCAGACTTCATTCTGATATATAACTTATATTTTTGTTCAAAGAGATTATAACTTCAAGAGCGTTTGATCTCCCCTTCAGCAGTAAGATTTAAGTCGTCACTTCTCCTCTCTCCCTCATTACCCTATTTTCCCCCTTTCCACCCCCTCCTATCTTCCCCTTTAGATAAATAGCCTCTGTGCTGTTTTAACCTTTTCATATTGAGAGAAAGTCATATTTTCCAACATTTTAAATTCAGGGAATTCAGGAAAATATACTTATTTTCTATACTACAATGTAGCATTTACTTTGCATTTTCTATACTACAATGTAGCATTTACTATGCATTTTCTATACTACAATGTAGCATTTACTCTGCATATTCTATACTGCAATGCAGCATTTACTCTGAATTTTCTTTACAGCAATGTAGCATTTACTCTGCATTTTCTATACTACAAATTACAATGTAGTATTTACTCTGCATTTTCTTTACTACAATGTAAATTGAATTTTCTATACAGCAATGTAGCATTTACTCTGCATTCTCTTTACTACAATGTAGCATTTACTCTTCATTCTTTATACTACAATGTAACATTTACTCTGCATTTTCTATACAGCAATGTAGCATTTACTCTGCATTTTCTATGCTACAATTTGTAGCATTTACTCAGCATTTTTGACCGTTTTTTTACTTATTGATTATATATCGATTTAAAAAAAACTGAAAACCAACAGTATTTTTTGTCCCCAACAGTTTTTCCTCTAAAAATCTGGTTGGAATAGTCAAACTATAACATATTTAAAAAGCTTCCTACAAACCTACTATATAGGATCAAAGGCGTAATCAATTTTTTTAGCAAAGGAATTGAGTCTTTCCCCACAAACTCCGATTTTCAAATCCTTTGCAAGCTAAAATCATAGACCTTAGATATTCAAACTTTGAAATATGTTAGATTTAATAACCTAAGTTCGAAATATCAAAGGGTTACACCATCCGGATGCAAAGATTTAGGGATATGACCATTTAAGTTTGTGGCAAAGAATCAATTTCTTTTAGGGAAAATGTTCACTGTTCTATAAAATAGTAAAATATTTTTTTTAATATTTTTTATGCTTAAAACAAATAGAAGACACGAAAATCTATTTTTGTTCCATCATCGCTGCTCCGTATGTTGCTGAGAGACGGTTATCTAAAATATTATCAAACATTAATCAACATCAACTTGATTTATTAAAAAATTTAAGATATTTTAGAGACAGTAATGACCTTCCATTTGTAGACCATGGCCGGCAGGGGTATGCCTTTGACTGATCAAGGATGACGGACTTTTTTGTTATAAACTACAGAAACGCTTGTAATTAATTGAACATTTGATTTGCAACTGGTTTTATTTATTTAAGAATAATTATAATATTTACTTTTTAGAACTCACATAAACAAGATTTCTACGTTCAAATTTTTGAAAATTGTTTTCAGCTGAAAACTTTAGAATGGTGGATATTGAGATCATATGCCTGATCCTCTCTTTTTGTTAATATCAAGACTAATTTAGTCTATATAGATTAATTTCTAGAGATTAGAGAAATGTTGATGGTGTATTATCAATTGAACTAATGATCGATTAAACATACGTAAGTTTTGGATTTATGTTTATTAAGAGTTAAGACTAACGTTCAAAATGGCTATAGGCCTCAAATGTGATAAAATATGCTTTTTAATAAGTTCACATTAACATGAATTAAATTTATATTTGGTGAAATGCTCCAAAAGCTGGCAATTAATTGTGAACAGCTGACTTTAGTTCAATCGGATAATAGTCCCATCGATATAGCATCGTATCTGTCATTGTTATCAAATACAACTTTTATACAGTAGGGATATCCAAAAAGAGGATAAAGAAGAAAATCAAAAGTGTGTACTGTGTACTCTGTCCATAATCAGCACCGCTTTACATCAGGCATTGTTATTCTGGCATCAGTTAAGGTCACATGAAATTACGCTTTTAATCCTTTTGATTTAATTTTAAAAAAAGAACTTACAGAGATGTTGTTTTGCAGTTACAGGCGGGTATCTAGAATCAGGCCCAGACAGAGGTTCACATAAAACTAAACAGATTTTTTTTGTAATTGCCTTAGTGGGCCAGGGGGGTTTTTGGTAATGAACAGATTGAATTTGTGAAAGGTTATGGATTAGAAGGCAGAATAAGCATCAAGCAAGACCCAATATATCTGTGGCAACTCACATGAACCCAGCTGCAGGGAGGTTCATGCACTTTCAAAGTTAAAAAATGCTACCAAGTTTGTTTTGACATTTATTATCATTATAAATGCACCAATTTAAAAACTAAATATTTAAAAACAAAAAATTTAAAAACAAAAAAATTGAAAACTATCGAAAATGGGGACTTTCAGAGTAACAGTTAAAAGATAAAATTGTTGATTATAGGAAGGGGGGCCGCAGGAAGAGTCTTCAAAACATATTATGATAAAATTCACCTTCGTCATCTGGGTGAACAAAGAATGCAATGGATTGTCTGGCGCACTTTCTTCTCAGCTCTTCCTAGAAAATAAGTCAAAGAAAAAAAAATTAAAAAAGGATATAACATAGAAAATTAGGAGAACCAAAATGAATACCAAACAGGAAAATTCTATGTAATTTTATATTGTAATATTGGTTCACTAAATATCAATAAGCTATTAAGTTTAAAAGATTTAAACTTTTATAAAACCTATTTTCCGAGGGTGATTAGCCGCAGGCTGCATTAGGGGCCAAGTACTGCGGCTATGATGGGCTAGGGAACAGGACAGGAGTGATGTAGATAGAGTATGCGAAAGGGAGCCGAGCACTGCGGCTAGGATAGACCTGAGAAGTTTCCACTTGAGAAATTGCACATTTGGGAAGTGGCCAGTAGTTTCCACTTGAGAAATTGCACATTTGGGAAGTGACCAGTAGTTTACACTTGAGAAATTGCACATTTGGGAAGTTGCCAGAAGTTTCCACTTGACAAATTGCACATTTGGGAAGTTGCCACTCGGAGGTTGGCGCTCGGGAAAATGCCTTTGGGAAACTACCTAACATCACTGCCCGTGCTCCATACATTGATGCTGAATATTACCTCGGGAATTCTAACCCTATGTCTAGTGGCTTGAAATCTACCAGCAGTAATATTTTCCAGCAGATCACCCACATTCATTAAAATTGTTCCTACGATAACCATTATTATATTTTCCAGCAGATCACCCATATTCATAAAAATTGTTCCTACGATAACCAAATTAGTTATTTCTCTATTCAATTAATAATTTGATAATAGAGTTTAATTTATAGAGAATTTTCCATTGATATAAGAATAATTGTATTGTCTGGTTGTTAAAGGTAAAACAATTTTGAAAAAATCTATTTAAGAAATAATTTTGCTCATATATACATATGGTGGGTAATTTTCCTAAGGTATTTTCCCAAGGGCGACTTCCCAAGTGACAACTTCCCAAATGTGCAACTTCTTAAGCGGCAACTTTCCAAAGGTTAGGTTAGGCCCTCTAAGGTGCGGAAGGCTTCAATGTTGGCCGAGCGCTGCGGCTAGGATGGGCTAGGGTGCAGAGCGCTGCGGCAAGAACATACTTCGGGGTTACCGGTTGGGAAATTGCACAGTTGGGAAGTTGCCACTTGGGAAAAATCCTTCGAGAAAGTACCTAACATAGATACCCTGGGGGTGACATAGGCAAAAAAATTGTTTTTTTCAATTGGAATTTTTTCTAGTGTTTCTAAATTCTACGGGCAACGCCGGGCACTTCAGCTGCTAGTTATATTAACATATATGCTTTTTTGGAGAGTTTTTAGCCAAAAAATGTTACAAACTTAATTTGAAAAGGTAGTTGTATAAGGCTACATTTCTTGTATAAAACGTGTTGTATCAACACTGCGTTGGGTATTCCAGACTGGACAGTATGATCGACTGAATGCATTATTCCGTATATGTCGTATCGGCTCGAATAATGCAACTTTTAAAGTGCCGGCAAATATTACATTTGTATGAAAAAAAAAACAGAAATCATGAGTGGTCTGTGTTGTGTGTATTTTTGCGCGCTACGATCTTATAACATGATATTCTCTGTAGTACATAATTTATAATGTTATCAAACAAAAATCATTGTTATATCTGATGAAAGTAATATATTTTGATGAAACAGTGGATGAACAGATTATCTTCACCTGGAACAGGGTCAGCTAAAACCCAGCTGCCATCAACAGATTTGGCCTCTAAGCCACCCATATCATCCTAAATATATTTTGGGTTTGGAATGATCTGTTTTTTGTGTCAGTTGATCATACAGAGCGTCCCATATCATATTAGATTATCTCCAAGCTTTAACGCCAAAATAAAACCATAATACTCAAAAAAAAAAACTAGTATTTTCCGCAAGAAAATTCTTATATTAGCCTTATTCAATTTTTCAAAATGATTCAATCTTCTTAAATTTTCTAATTAGTCCTGAAAATCGTATTTAGACCGATTGACAATCTATTATGATGTGGGACACCCTGTATATGCTATAGCAATTAAATGTTCTGTATTGTACACAGCACTGAATGTAATCAATTACATTTTTTAAATTTGTCTAAAACACAGCAGAAGATTGCCTCTTGTTACAGCAAAGCATGCTTTCAAGTGAGCCTCTATGCAAAGATGGCAATAAACGCTCACGTATAATTAAGATCCTTTAAATATAATTAAGCCAAGCTACAGCCGAACAGGGTTACCCACAAAACATGAAACAATTTTACGGAACTTATTCAGTTTTTATTCTTAGATGAGGCTTGTTTTATCTTTTTAAACCATTGTAAATGGGTTTAAAAAAAAACAATATTTAAGGCTATGGACCAAAATAAATCTCCATGTGGCTATATTGAAAAAGTTTTAGGTCGTCATTAAAGGCTCATTCTTTGTGGGTGACCCTTTATAGTAAATATACCTATTACCTACACATTAACATTTAAAGATTATGAGGAAATATAAATTTCAAAGTTATATTAAAGATGTTTCAGCTTTAGCTGGCGAATACCTGGAAAAGCAAGGTAAAGGTTCCATAATCAGAATGCTCTCCACATCTGAAATAATCAATCTATATATTTTAGGTATTTTCAAAAATTCAAGTTTCGGCAAACCCTATCTCAACATTATAAATATTTTAGTGTCAGCAAGTTACCAGAACTGAAAATCAAGCATTTGCCACCAAAGAAAATAAGGTGAAATCTCCAGCTATATATATGTTAGCTATAGCTGGCCAAACGGCAGGACTAAATTGGCTGAAATTTTTTTTTGGAAACTCATGGGTACCATTGGGGTCATGAAGGCTAAAAAATAAATTTTTTTTTTTCAAATTTTTTTTTAATTCTACGGATAACTCCGGGCAATTCATTTAGCTAATCAATAAATCATGAAATATTTCGACCTATTTTATTCAATTTTAATCACCTGACTATTCCGGGCCTTGCTTCATCCTCACTTAGGAAAAAGTGAAAAGTTTTTTTTAAATGTTTGCAAATATTGGGGCTGGGACTTTTTTCAAACCATTTGTTAACGTTTTGCTAAAATTGCTCAAAAGTCCAACTTTTCAGATATCTGTTCGTTCGCAGCCAAAAACTGAACGTTTAATTCAGTCGGCGGTACTTTTTGTTATTTTTAAAAAGGTTAACGTTCGTTGACGAGCTTATTAAAGGTGCCAAAAAATAAAAATGTATTCTTTATTTTCAGTTAGTTTCTATCTTAAGCAGCAAAATTAACGAAAGTCTAAAACACATTCGTTCGCTTTTTTATTTTCGTTTTTCTCTAAACAGTTTTTTTGTTTATAGTTAACAGAATCATTCGTTAATTTATAAAAGCTTGTCGTTCGTTAACGAATGTTGCACAGTTATATAAAATTTATTTGTATTCTTTTTCAATTATTCCTTATTGGTGGATAGTGGATTGATCTTAGTGTCGACCCATTGGTAGCAATGTCTCCTATTCCCTAAAACAAAGAAATAGTTCAGTTCTAAAAAAGCTTCGGAGGTCTGGATCTAAGACAACCCCCCCTCCCCCCATAAAAAAATTATGGAGAAAAAAGTGCACTGTAAGATAAAAGCCAATTTATAGAGCATACAATTTACTAAATATCTGAAACATCTTAGATTCTTTTGGACTCTCTTAAAGCCAAAATAATGATCCCAATCTATACTGCTACTCCTTTCTTGAACTTGATCAAAAGTACTGTTTCTTAATCTGATACTTCTAGATGCTGGTTTAGAAGATACTCAGGGTCCTGGTTTAAAGCTCTATAGGATATCTGATCAAGTACTCCTTGATGTGTATTAATAAGATACTCAGGGTCCTGGTTTAAAGTTATGGATTTCGGGTTTTTGCGCCCCCTGAGAAAGAAAAAAATGTATGCCCGCCCCCTGGAAAAATTCCTGAATACGCCCCTGGGCACTATTATACAACATAATGTTTTAGAAGGATAAGTAAACTGTTCTAAATGTACTAAATTCATCAAACCCCCCCGCCCCTTCATTCTCATATTTTTATCATAACATGGCCCACATCCATATTTAATCTGGAGAATGATAACATCAGATTATTTTCCCCCGATTGATTTTGCGTAAATTTAACGATCACAAAATCTTTTCTAACAAACTGAATCCAAACAAATAAAAAGGGATTTTCCTCCAAATGCAAGCACCCCCAGTCCCGACAGATTTAGAAAGCTTGAATATGAATNACTCTCTTAAAGCCAAAATAATGATCCCAATCTATACTGCTACTCCTTTCTTGAACTTGATCAAAAGTACTGTTTCTTAATCTGATACTTCTAGATGCTGGTTTAGAAGATACTCAGGGTCCTGGTTTAAAGCTCTATAGGATATCTGATCAAGTACTCCTTGATGTGTATTAAGAAGATACTCAGGGTCCTGGTTTAAAGCACTGTAGGATACCTGATCAAGTACTCCTTGATGCTGGTTGAGAAGAAACTCAGGGTCCTGGTAAGGTTTAAAGCACTGTAGGATACCTGATCAAGTACTCCTTGATGCTGGTTGAGAAGATACTCAGGATCCTGGTTCAAACTGACAGAGATACATTGCAGAATCCGTAAACTTAGCTTAACACTCAGCTCTCCGAGCTGAAGCAAAAGTTTTATTAAAGGATTTGTGTCTTTCCAACAAACTCTGATTTTCTAATCCCTATATCTTTAAATTCAATGTCGTAGATTTTAGATAGTTCAAACTTTGAATCAAATAATTGATCAAATAATCTAACTTTGAAATATCATAGATTTACATCATCAGGTTGGACAAATATAGGGATTAGAAAATTTGAGTTTGTGACAAAGACCCAAGTTTGACCCCTGGCATTAAAATCTCCTGTTTTTTGTGCCATTGTGTCCAATGAGTTTCGAAGCAAAGTCTGATTTGAGTAAAGGACTTGAGCCTTTGTCACAAAAAGTTTTCTAATCCCTTTATCTTTGCCCCCTGATGGTGAACTCTTTTTATACTTTAAACTTAGATTATTTTATCTAACAGAATTAATAGTTTGAAATATCTAAGATATACAACATTTGTTTGCAAAGATATAGGGATTAGAAAATCCTAGTTTCCAGCAAAGACTCAATCCCCTCCTTCTCTCTCCGTCCCTCCCCTCTGGTAAAATGATTATTAACCTTAACTAAAGCTGGCCTTAGAGTTGGACAATCTTTATCAGGAAATTTACCACCAGAAGATATATTCAATAAATCATAGGTCTCCCTGAAATATAAGAGCATAAGAGGGTTCATGGGATCAATATTGATCCTACGATCATTTAGATCAAGAACTAATAAAGCTAAACAAATCTTACAAAAATGGAATAACAACTTTTTATTTTGATATTTTTACCTAACTTCATGATCAGCGATCTTTCCATCCTCATCCTGATCAAAGATCTCTCTTCCCTCACACACCCAACCTGGATATCGTTGATCAATCTTTAAAAGATTTTTTTTATGGATTCCGGCCCATTTCTAGTCATTTTCAACAAGTAACATAGATAAATATTCTGTTGATATTTTAAGTTCTGATATGCTCTTCTTACTTTTATCGCTCATCCTTACAATTTTTAAATTTTTTTTGAATTTTGAGATATTTGATCACAAAAAAAAGTAGCAGGATGGTTGCCATAGATTTCTGCCATAGTTTTTAAAAAGTTTGTTTGAAAAAAATATTCGTTCAGTAAAAAAAACAATAGTTTTTTTTATAAATCTTTTGAAAATTCGATTGTTCCATTAAAAAAACGATAGGTTTTTCAAGTTCCGTCGAACATTTTTCCCGTTTAGTTAGTAAGTAATTATTCAATACACTTCAAAAGAATAAGGACAAACTCCTGATGATGCCAAAGTTTTTGGCGAAATATATTTAGAAGAAAATGATATAATTCTAGTGCTAGAGAGTAGGGTTGGGATTTGTTTAAAAACGATCTAAAGTAATTATTTAGAAAGTAAGTAAGTAATTATTTATTTATGAAATATAACAAAAACATATAAAATTAAGTGTTTCAGGAGAAAATATTTAAAAAATAGAAATTGTGGGAATATTTCCCCCAATTATAAAAAAAATTTTAAAAATAAAAGTAAAATGAAAGGAATAGAAAAGGAAAGTTACATATTTATTGTTTACATTACATTTGATATAACTGGTGGTGGATTGTTAGGATTTTTCGACAATGAACTAGTGTAAATATAAAAATGTGAATCAATTAATTGTTTTTTTATGATATTTTATTTCCCATATTAGTTTGAAAAGATATTTTTACATCCTACCCTGGTAGTCTCCTCCTTTTGGATACATTGATTTAACTTCATCTTCAAGCTTGAAGAAACTTAATGAACTTCTAAAAATAGAAAAAATATAAACAATTGCTGGTCTTAAACTGAAATATTAGATTTAACGAATTTTGACCTTTTCTTACTTGAAATTTGAAACATTAACATGCTGGGAAATGTTTTAATCCGAAAATGCTCAAGAATTGAAAGTTTGGAACTTTTGTGTTAGATACTCATAATTTCGATTGCATAATCTCGATATCCACAGTGAACACCTTTAATTCAATGATCTATAAAAACTTAAACTTATCTTCATTTTAGTTATTCCCCCACTGGTCAAATCTCTCTTTAACCCTTACTTTGGGACAATTACAATTCGGGATATCGAATAATGATTATAAGTAAAGATAAATCAAACATGGATCTGCAATACAAGAGTTCCAGTTCTGTTCACCTCAAAATGTTTCTTACTTGAATGCATTGTCTATAACATCTTGTGGAATTCCATGGTTTTTGATGTACGCAAATCCTACAAACAAAACAAAAATGCATAACAAGAATTTTCACAAGGAGTCTGCAAATGAATGCAGAAATAAAATGACTTTTAAATACACTCACATGGTTCCTTTAATGATTGAAATCCCTGTTTAGTGTTTACCTATGATATTTCAGTTAAGTGTTTACCTATGATATTTCAGTTTAGTGTTTACCTATGATATTTCAGTTTAGTGTTTATCTATGTGTTGGAATGCGTCTGATATTTCAGCACCAACATCTGCAACATCTTCTGGAGATATATCATCCCGGACCAGAGATATTTTCTCAACATCCAGAATCTTGAATAATTTATTTATTTAGATTTATATTAAAGGGGCTGAAAGCGTAATTTCAAGTAACTCTCCGACATGTCCATAGAAAGCATGATGCCTGATTCACAACGGTATACCCTTGAAACCTTTCTCTGATCAACGATATTGTCGAATTCCTGATAATTCCTACATGTTTCTCTGCAGTGAGAATGCGGTTAAGTCAGCTTAGTAGAGAAACTTCCATTACAAATAATCAGAATTTATTTCATACTTGATCAGACAACGCTTTAAAGAGTACTGTTGTGAATCGGGATTCGAATGGAGGGTCATTTGAAAATACGTTTACAGTCCCTTTAAATACCATCTTATGCTTTTCTTAACATTTCCGGAGCCCGTTGACGCCAGTTTCCAAATAATACAGAGACAGTGCAGTCTGTTTATGAGCTTGTATCCAATAAACGTGAAAACGGCTGAACCGATCGGGCCCAAATTGATAGGGAAACCAGATAAAAAAAAAATAAAGTTAATACTGCCAAGGAATATGTCTAACATATTAATATAACACGCTAAAGTAAAGGTATTTGACGTAATATTAAAATCTAATATGTTTTCAATCATCAAAGAGCAATTGAGGAGAACAGCAAATTTGAATTACTAATATTTAACCAATTAAATTTCCTTTTCTCATACAGTCGTCGTCGTATATATCAACACAATGAAGACGACTTTCTATTTTACCGCCGTTTCACCAACATTACCGGCCATATGATTTCCCCAACAGAGGGATGTTAAGTTACTCAACGTCCCTTGGGACAATTATAAATTTTTATAAACTGATTTATGTCAATTGTTGTCGTTTTTCCAAAATATTCTTATTTCTTTCGCGGTTGTTACCTGCATTTACAAAATCTTACGAAAACTATTTTTCTACAAAGAACCTGTCAAATTATTCGTTGGGATCTTTAGAAAGATGAAAATTTCCCTGTATGATAATTGAAGGACTGCAGTATGGTTTTGGTGAATTATATTGGCGTACAAAGCCTAGGGGTGTCAGAAATGATTTTTTTTGCAAATTTTTAAAAACTTCTATAAAACTTTTTAAGTTTAATTTTTGATAAAACTTTTTGTTCTGAATGATTGCAAATATCTATCGAAAACTTTCTTAAATTTTTAGATAGATATTTGTAATCATCCAGAACAAAAAGTTTTATCAAAATTAAACTTTTTTAGGTTTATTGGACGTTTTCAAAAAATGCAAAAAAAATCATTTCTGACACCCCTAGGCTTAGTACGTCAATATAATTCACCAAAGCCATACTGCAGTCCTTCAATTATCATACAGGGAAATTTTCATCTTTCTAAACATCCCAACGAATGATTTGACAGGTTCTTTAATATTTAAAAAACATATTTATTTCAAGATATATCAAATATTTAATTAGAAATCAAAATCATAATTCACCTTGATTGCTGACATTATTTCTGAAAAAAAAGTTTGACATTTTAATAGTTTTTTTGTTTTTATCTTGAAATAACGCCAAGAAGTTTTCTTTTATTTACTGCTATCTCTAACCTCTGCATTGCAAGAAATCGGTAACATGTTAATTTAAAGACAGAAAACCTTAGATTATATATATTCTAAATCTTAACAAAAGAGCTACAAAGCGCTTTGAATTAGGTGTATAAAATTCATATTTATATAAATATATTTTAATATTTATACAGTAGCACGACATTCTATATACACTTATATACATGACTCCGGTTTAGCTGAATCCTTTTATCAAGTTTATTTGTATAAGATGTAACATGTGATAATCAAATCTTTCTATATCTTTCTATCTAAGTATTAACCTATCTATCCATCTCTCTATGTATAGTTATCTAATCTATCTATAATATAGATATAGGTATCTATCTATCTATAAAATCTGTGTGCATCTATCTGTCTTTCTATCTTTCTATCTGTCTGTCTATCTATTTAATACCTATCAACTAAGTATCCATAATACTATAATTGTCAAATGTCGCGATTTTCAATTATCTGTAACCTATTAGTTATCAAGTCAAAAAATATAATAGTTTTTTATTTCAACGCTTTAGATGCTTTGACCGTGTATAGTAAAGCATCAAAAGTCTAATTTGAAAGCATCAAAATCTATCTATATATCTAATAATCTATCTATCGATCTATCGATCTATCTATCTATCTATCTATCTATCTATCTATCTATCTATCTATCTATCTATCTATCTATCTATCTATCTATCTATCTATCTATCTATCTATCTATCTATCTATCTATCTATCTATCTATCTATCTATCTATCTATCTATCTATCTATATTTCTTTCTATTTGTCTACTTTAAACTATCCCTCTATATTTCTAGCTTTCTATCTTAGATATTCAATTATCCAATATATAGTTGTCTAATAATTATGGTAGAATTTTTAAATAAGACGACATTTAATATATTCTCAGTAAACCATTGAGAGAATGGGAAAGTCAGGTAATCCTGGAATGCAGGAATTTTTAGGCTTTCCTTTTAATAAACAATTAATACCGGTACGCAGAACAGACAGTTAATAGTGAATACCATTCTTCGTTATTATAATTTTATTTACAGAGTTTTGTTTAACAATATTTTACATGCTATACGTAATTCGGATCCGTCATTTTGCACATTGTAAAAGAAATAAGTGACTTTTAGCAGAATAATAATTTTGAACAATTTATGTTTTACTTAAAATTATATTTTTTCTGCTATGTATTGTTTAAGCCAACAACTATTAAGGTTGTGTGTTTGTGTGTGTGTGTGNAATTCAAATATATTGATCAAATAGTGTTTTCAAGGGGGTGGGGAGGGAGGGGGGCAATAGTTCTCTTGCAAATTAGTTCCGTCAAACTATTAAGTTAAAAACAAGTGCTATATATAGTTTTGAATTTACATGTATATGGATACAACAAAAGTACAGGGTTGCCCATGATATTACTTTAAAGACGACCTGAATCTATTTAAATATGGCGATCCTAAGAGTAAATTAAATATCCTTCCTTTGTCGTCTATACAGTCTCATCTTTTGTGGGTAAGCCTGTAAATAGGTTTGGTAGGGATCGAGGTATAATCAAAGACCAGAGCGTTGCAACACATTAAATTCAACCGAGTCTTGAAAATTAATGCATTATATCAGCCTGGATCTAAATTTTCATATTGTTTTGAATTTTTCTTCAGATTTCTAATGTCGTTGTATTTTGACTGTGCCGTGAGCGGAGGGGGAGGGGCGGGTAATATTCACGTGTCAAGCACGTGGCACCCAAACCTACCTTATCTAGCGGTTGGGTCATACTCAGGAATATATATTCATTAATCAACTATTTAGATTTTAGTTTGTTTAGCCTGATATACAGTGAGAACCAGAGAACCTTTGAATATGAAGACGACATTGAAGCAATACTCCAGTAAATTTGATGCATTGATGTTGCAAAGCTAATAGTTTACTAATGTAACTTACAGAATCACTTATTAAGTTAAATGGTCTGTTTTTATTAAAAATATAAGTATTTCCTTTGTAAAATAATCATATAGCTTTAATGGTGTCTTTTTATTCCACAGTTTTCTGGTTCTGGCTGTTTCTATTGACGTTATTTGTTATAAATATGTGCAATTCAAAATACTTTTTCCAGCTAACTTTAATAAGGGTAATAATTGAATGTATTTTGTTGTTATAGTTTAGTTTTTGATTTGATTTTGTTAATGAATATATTGGTTGTATAGAGGAGAAAGGAGGATATGTTACAGTTTACACAGGTAATTTAAAAAAAAGAATATATAAGTTGTATAATTGTGCTACAGGGTGTCCCACGAAGCATGACAGAAGTTTTACATTTGATACGTCTTTGAGCTTTGAATTTATTTTAAACATTCAATCTTCATTCACAATCACATGTATGATTCTTGAAACAATAACTTGGGATTTCCAAAATGTGGTTTGTTTTTTTCTTGTGCTGTCAATATACCGGTAATATTAAAAGCACAAAAAGACAGACCACATTTTGGATCACTATAGGAGAGTTTTATAACTACTAACTCTAGAATTTTACTTTTAAGAGTGTTTACGGGTACTTTTATAAAAAATATTTTTAAATCATGTAAAGATACTTTTGCAGAGTTAATACCTGATAGTTTTTGATAATACCAAAACCAAGTACTTTGTAAAGTTGATTTTTTAAGGATACACAATCATATACGATATACCTGAAATATACAGAGTAGTAAGGAAGTTTACTTTCTCTTGAGTTTTTATTCTGTTTTTCAGAGATTAAAGCTGATGTTTTTTTTTTATAAATTAAACTTATACTGGTTTATATTTAAGAGTTGTTGTACGTTCTTTTGTTCAATTTTGGTGGAATTTATCACACCTAATATTTCCTGTTGTAGGGTGATTCTGCTCTTAAAATTTCAAATTTCATACCTAATTTGTCTCATTGTAGGGTGATAAAGTTACTTAATCACCCTACAACAGGACCCTACAACAGTGTGATTAAGTAACTTTATCGACCTGCTTTTAAATAATTTGAGTAAAATTGAATAAAACTATATATGTTATTGAAATGGGTATCATGCGTTTGATCAAAATAAAAGTATTTTCAGACCTCACTACGTTCGGTGTGAAAATACTTTCATTTTGATCTTAAACAAACTAGAAAAAATAAAAATCCCGGCAAAAACTTTTTCGCACTTAAATAATACCCATTACAATGACATAAATAGATATTTTGTTTATTTAGCGGAAATAAGAGTTGTTTACTTGTTAGAGTAATATGAGATGTTATTTAATATTTTAGATACGGGGGAGAAAGCTGATGGTATTAATCTTCCTGCACACCCCACTGCACAGGTCAGAAGGGGGGAGTGCAGCCCATGTACCCCCTCATTCTAAGGAGGGGGGTGAAATGCCCACGTACCCACTCTTTCCAGAGAGGTGGGCTGGTTACGGCCCATGTACCCCTTCATTCCGAGGAGGGGGGAGACAGTCCACGTACTCTCTCTTTCCAGGGAGGTGGGTATATGTACCCCCTCATTTCATGAAGTGCGGAGGGGGTGGGAGGGGTAACAAAATGTCTAATGTATATATGATCTTTATAAAGTTCTAAAAAAAAAACCTGCAGACCCTGCAGTAATTGTACTGTATGAACCCACTTCCTCTTGGAATCGAGGTTTCGTGAGATGAGTTGGCTGAGTGTCTATCTAAATATCTCATTGTTTTTAAACCTACAAAGCTTATAATGGTACTATTGGGAATCGGACATGCCTCGGTGTAGGGTCAATTAAAACTAAGCCTACAACCACTTTAAACATCAAACAGGATTATAATTTCAACATGTGAGCATAAAAAAGCATAAAGAACAGGATGTAACATCAATAGATATCCTCCCTTCCTTCCATTTCAGTAGAATTATTTCTAATTTGTTAAGGTTACCGCAGTAGCGTGGCATCCTACAAAGAAGGTTCTGGTAGTGGGCTGGGAAAACGGAGAACTTTTTCTTTTCTCAGGAAAAAAGAGCAGTTTGATAAATTTTTTAAGAACATTTTTCGGGTCAGGGAAAATTTTTTCTAATAATGCTGGGCGTATGCAGGTAAGGGCTAGCTGGGTATGATTCGCGGCCCTGCAATTTCCCACTGGACAAATTATTGAATGCGTTTGTTTTTAATTTTCAAAATGGTTTTTTCTATTCTTTAATCGCACATTATGATAATTATGCTGCGACTGTTTTTAATATTTTAAATATTTTTGGTTTAAATTTAAACAGTGATGTATATTTTTTCAGAATTATAATTTGATTAAATTGGACATAAAAAATGTTCATTCTTTCTTATACTTATTACCCTAAAGTTCATTGATTTCACTTGTGGGGAATAATGATTGATTCTTCTAGAAAATAAACATGAGTGAGAGTATACACTATACACCCCTGAATTTAAATAAAAGATTGCGAGATAGAGCTGAACCATTCATACCTCTTTAAAGGGAGTGTTCTCCTTTTTAGATACAAGGGTTGGAATTATTGCATTATATTTGGTCATTAATCGAAACTTAGATTACAATTTATAAAAGAAATATTGTTTTCTTAGATAAAGCAAAGACTCAGATATAAATAAATAAACACTAAAATATAGATTAAATTATATTATAAATTTATAGTGAATTTTTGAAACTGGTTTGTTTACTTGTACCTGAAACAATATAACAATCCCTTTAATTGAACTGATCCTTTTCTAAACACTTCTCTTGTTTGCTAGATCACAACAACTTGTGTATAGAGGTTCCAACTATTCATAATGCTGCAGGAGAATAACAACAAAATATTCAGAAAAAAACCCATTAAACCTTGGAATAGGACTGTTAGACTTATTTTATGATTTTAAATAATAAATTTAAAAAACAACAATATACACACTACAAGACTGTAAGAGCACTTTGTCCCCTCTTTCCCGTAAATAATTTTAGCTTTTAATTGTTCTGAAAGTTGGCTATTTTTGTTTTGAATTGGCGCATTTTTAAGAAAAAAAAACTTTTTCCATTTTTTTTATTTTGATGGTCCTTAAACCTTCTTTGGGGTTATTTGAGGTTCCACTAAAATTTGGTCCCAATCGTTTCAGCCGTTTCAACGTTTATATTATAAACATTTGAATTTATTGGTTGTGCCTGTAATGTTCATACTTTTAGGATGTACAGAGCGTCCCATATCATATTAGATTATCTCCAATCTTTAACGCTAAAATACGCACATAATAATCGAAAAATCTAGCATTTTCTGCAAAAAAAAATTTCTATTAGCCTAAATAAATTTTTTAAAATGATTCATTCTTCTTAAATTTTCTGATTTATCCCACAAATTGTAATTTAGACCCATTGACGCTGTCTAATTTGATGTGGGACACCCAGTACTTTACAAATATAAAAAGCGTGGGCTTAGATTTTAACCTAGCAAATTTATTGAATTGGTGTTTATCAAATGGATTTCTACAAAACTGTAGGTTTTCTTTTAACAATTTTTTCGCTATTTGAGTTCAAACCTTTTTCTGTCAATATCAAATAATCTACCCACTGGCTTCTTTATTTATTGAAAAAAAGTGTATACATTATACAAAGACAAAAGAAGTGGATGGGGGGGGGGGTCTACGAGCTTTCAACTAAAGAAATTAACTGTAGTTCCACGATTAAGTTGTTTTAATTTACTTAAAATCCAAATATTTTGAAATAAAATTATGTCAGTTTCCCTGCTTGTCTGGAGCAAAGGAGGAGCTAGACTGATCACAGGAGATTCAGCAGGTCACGTCAAAATAAAGTGTAGTAAACGGTCACGTCAAACTAAACTAAAATAAACGGTAACGTCAAACTAAAGTATAGTAAACGGTCACGTCAAAATAAAGTAAATTAAACGGTCACGTCAAACGAAAGTGAACAAAACGGTCACGTCAAAATAAAGTATAGTAAACGGTCACGTCAAACTAAAGTAAATTAAACGGTCTCGTCAAACTAAAGTAAACAAAACGGTCACGTCAAAATAAAGTAAATAAACGGTCACGTCAAACTAAAGTAAAATAAACGGTAACGTCAAACTAACGTAAAATAAACGGTAACGTCAAACTAAAGTAAACAAAACGGTCATGTAAAACTAGTGAATTAAACGGTCACGTCAAACTAAAGTAAACAAAACGGTCACGTCAAACTAAAGTAATTTAAACGGTCACGTCAAACTAAAGTATAGTAAACGGTCACGTCAAACTAAAGTGTAGTAAACGGTCACGTCAAACTAAAGTAAACAAACGGTCACGTCAAACTAAAGTAAGCAAAACGGTCACGTAAAACTAAAGTAAAATAAACGGTCACGTCAAACTAAAGTATATTAAATGAAAGATTGAAATCTCACATATTTTCAATCATAACTGGCCGCTCATGAAAGAGATGTTGAGTAAAACGAATCAGTTTAGAAATTTTTATTCGTAACAAATAAATTTGGTTTTTTGATTCTTGGGTATAAAATCAAAACAGATGAGCTTCGAGGTCACAACGTCGTACCAGTGATGTCGCTTAAATTTGATCTTTATCTTTTAGCTTGTTGTAGCAAACTTTAAAACAAAATAAAAACTTTGTGTTGTAAAAAAACCTTTATATTTTATATTAGAAATATACAGGTTTCATCAAACTTGGATTGGCTACTAGATCTAAACATTTTAATCTCAAATCTAATTTTTATTTTTTTTAATCGAATTTTACTTTTAAATTTCGAAAAAGATCTTTTTACATTGAAGAATGTTGCCGACACAAAGTTGTTTTAGAACTACAGCGTGTTTCCGTCTATAGCTTCGAGTCAAAAGAAAAAATTGGCAAAATATTTTTTTTTTCTGCGGGAAAGAGAGAGCCTATTTTGGTTTAAAGGGATTGATAAGCGTTATATCACGTGAACATTCATGCAAATACGATCTTTGGTAATGCTCGATTTTCAACGGTATAACCCTTGAAAACTTAAACTGATTAAAAATGTGAAAGATATCGTCGGCTTTTTTCTAACTCGAAAAGTGTTTACTTCTGTGAGTTTCTCCATTGCCTCTAAAGCAAGGAATGCGCAACTGCAAGTCTCTTTCGCCGAAAAAACGCAAATGAGAATAAACAGTTTAAAGAAACAAAAACATTGATATCTAATTCATACTGTACCAGACAAAGCTATCAAGGGTACCGTTGTAAATCGGGCATTGCCATCTCTGCATGCAGGGTCACTTGAAATTACGCTTACAGTCCCTTTAAATTTATGATTTGTTCAGGCTCTGTAGTAGGCTGGGCCTTTGATAGATCCGGTCAACTTAATACAGTGTTTCATCATGAACTGAAAGATCCGATATCACAAATAATATTCAGGTATCTTTTCTTCATTTTGTCTTTTTTATCAAAATGTTCAATCATAATAGGTTAGGGGTTGCCGGCAAGTCATTGCTTTGGAGACATCAATGCCTTTCGTTCAAGTGTAGCATTTTAGATTCCCAATTCGTTACCTTTCCACTTCGTTTAAGTGTAGCATTTTAGATTCCCAATTCGTTACCCTTCCACTTCGTTTATGTGTAGCATTTTAGATTCCCAATTTGTTACCCTTCCACTTCGTTTAAGTGTAGCATTTTAGATTCCCAATTCGTTACACTTCCACTTCGTTTAAGTGTAGTATTTTAGATTCCCAATTCGTTACCTTTAAACTTCGTGTAAGTGTAGCATTTTAGATTCTCAATTCGTTACCCTTCCACTTCGTTTAAGTGTAGCATTTTAGATTCCCAATTCGTTACCTTTCCACTCATTGTTATAAAGTAAATAAGGGTATCGTTGTGAATCCCTTTAGTAGCGGAGGGTTCTTTAAAGATATGCCTAGATAAATAGACCGCTGTGAATTGTTCATGGCATTTTGAATCTCCCTTCAGTTTCTCGACTGAACCTAGAGATTTGCTGTCGTAGAAAACAGAGCTGCCAAAATAAATCATGAAAGTGTTTTTTTACTTAAAGGGAGTGTTCGCGACAAATGAATGGGGGTATAGGCTTAATGCGATAAAAAGACGCTTTTGATCGCTAATAATCTTACTTCTATCTGTTGCGTCTATAAGGAGAAAATTGTTGAAAACGACAAATACCGAAGAACGTAGTGTCCATACAAATTCAGAAAGATGCAACATACGACTTAGACCGTAAAAAAATCTATTTAATTTCAAACAAATCATTCAAATATTACAACCTATAGTCATCGATTATCTTTTGCCACATTTGTATATATAGTTGATTTTTCATAATATTTTTTAATTGTTATGATCTGAGAGTTCCTTATAAAAACATTTATTCCTGTTTCGAGGATTTTTGGTAATGAAGACGACATTTTAAAATTTTGAAGGAATGTTCGAAAACAAGTTGTAAGCTAAATAAAATAAAAAAAAATAAAATCAACACTCCCTTTAAGGGTACGTGTATATTTTTTAGGCTTTTATTTGCTGACTAGGGGATAATGAATTATATTTTAGTTAAAAATTTATAAATTTTTGAATAAAAAGTATATTAAAGAATGGAATAACCCATGGTATTTTGATTTTACTTTAATTTACACATAGAAACACTTACGAGCGCACTGGAGAGCTTGACATGAGTGGATTGGCGCGCGCAGCTGTCGAAGGAGATGAACGCGCGCTTGATCTTTTTTCTTCATGGAGACCCAAGGTTGTGTATTCCTAACTTTCTAATTCTTAAAAATTTATTTTTAATTTGTTAATGTTTGCTTTTAGACTGGTAGAAGAGGAGGGTATGGACTGGAGGAGAAAAAAGAAAATCTAAACTTTTATGTTGGATCGATGACAGGTTAGCAAAATTGGATTTTTCTAGGAGTTTGGAGCATCGGAGGGATCACAGGGAATTGGAGGAACCCAAGGGAGTTGGAGGCATTCTCAAGGTTTGGAAGGATCACAAGTGTTTTTAGGAATCCCGGGTTAAAAGTTCACAGGATCCCAGGGGTTCGGAGGGATCCAATGCGTTCGGAGGGATTCCAGGGGACTGGAAAGATTTTCTTGCAGTTTACCGGGATCTCAGGTTCGGAAGGATCTCGTGGTTTGGACAGAACCATTGTGCTTAGTTGGGATAAAATAAGTTTAAAGGGGTTCCCCTTGAAGTTTTCGAGCAGATATCTCGTCGGTAAGGAGTGACATGTTTTATAACCCATTCCTCTTCCGACTGAACCGAATGCTGTGTGAGTGTAAGAACTCCCAAGGGATGGATTAAGGGAAATAAAAAAAATTCCCTGAAAAAAATGTCGTCCTCAGCAATTTTCAAAAAACCCGCCAAATCAAACAGAAAAAATTGCGAACATTTTGGGTTAAAGGAGTAAAAAAATGGCGACACAAACCAATACATTTAAACTCATACAATATTCAGTGTGACCACAAAAAATACTTGTTTTGTTTGTATGCAAAATTTGGTATATTTCCAGGTGTTATATACTACTTGAATGAGAATGGAAGCTGCATGGAAGTCCTACAGGCAGATGGAGCTATCAGGTAATAACATAGTGAAAGAAAATTTAAAAATTGTCTTGCACAACTCTTTTACTACTCAAAGCTTAGAATTAAACCAAATCTGACTAAATTGCTACATCAGACAATGTTAAATCTTTTTTTTTGTTCCTATGATTTATATCAGAAATGTAATGCGGTGATCACCAGAAAACTGTAGAATATGAAGACGACATTACAGCAATGCTAAAGAGTATTTGATGTTGTTACAAAGCAAATAGCTTTACTAGTAAGTTATTAAATTACTAAGTATGAAAAATAGGTCTGTTTACATAGGAAAATTACTGTGCCTCATGTTCATTGGCCTGTTTAAAGTCATAACTTGAGTCTAAGAGTCGACTGTCTATTTCAGAGTTTTCTGTTCATCACTGTAAAGCTTTTAGAAATAGTTCTGATACTTTAAGGTGCAGATATTTTTCAATTTTAACTCTGAATAGTGCTATAAGTTTTCAAAAATCTAAAATATCGGTTGTCAAATCACTTTCTAGTGTAATTCATTAAAAGTATATTTAAAATAGTATATCAAGAAGATATTATATATAGTTCCTGAAATATGTCAAAATTTTCATTTTTTTTTGCTGAAATTATTATCTTGAGACAATCAGGAAATACGAAAAAATATTCCTCTGCTCATGGTTGTAGAATATGTAGATATATTCTTTAATATTGCATTTTGCTAGATTACCAAATAGTATATGATGTATAAATACACCTTGGGGATTTATTAATGAGAAAAAAATAACTCTTTCAGAAAACATTTTCTTTGCAACATTCATTCATGCTAAAAATGTAAAAACATTGTGGGTTGTGGCCAGTCAAAATAAAAAAAATGTTGCCGCAAAAAAAATTCGACTTTGTTTGACTTTGGAAAATCCATAACAGTAAATAGAAAATCGGCGGTTTTATGATGTACGAAGAACAAGTTCGCTTGAAAAAATGACATAAAAGCCTAGTATGTAACAATTTCCAAGTTGGTAAACAAAACCGTGTAATAACACTTTTTTTGACGTCGCTTTTTTTCTTGATCTAATCATAATTCAAATATCTTTATTCTTCATAAATATTGACTACAGGGATGCCATTTTTTACAAATAAATCATTGACAAGTTCATGAACTCGTCCAGTGTCCAACCATCTTACCGTCGTAGTAACCTAAAAAAAACAAGATAGAAAAAACAGAATGAGTTGCTAAAAAATGGATTTATCTGCATCAGAACAAATCTATTTATAAAACAAAATACGGGAATGCACCAGACAATATTGTTGTCTCATTATTAGGGCTGGCCATCGTTTTATGGAATGATGGCTTTTTCATGGGAACGAACGGAACGAACGATTTCTAAAAAGTAGGAACACGCCCATCTCAAGGGCTGAGCGTTATTCTTTCGCGGTAACCAACTGAGCGGAACGGAACGAACGATAAAAAAGTATGAAAAAACTTGAAAATGAAATCAACAACAACAAAAAAGCTTGAGAAAAGTAAAATGGTCATAAAACCGGTTTTTACCTTATGACCCCATGGTAGGTATTGATAACCAACAGATTCCATATATTCTATAATATCCTCCCTTGATCCTTCACTTCTCTCCCCTAAACACGGATTCCATATATTCCATAATATCCTCCCTTGATCCTTCACTTCTCTCCCCTAAACACGGATTCCATAATATCCTCCCTTGATCCTTCACTTCTCTCCCCTAAACACGGATTCCATATATTCTATTATATCCTCCCTTGATCCTTCACTTCTCTCCCCTAAACATGGATTCCATATATTCTATAATATCCTCCCTTGATCCTTCACTTCTCTCCGCTAAACACGGATTCCATATATTCTTTTATATCCTCCCTTGATCCTTCACTTCTCTCCCCTAAACATGGATTCCATATATTCTATAATGGCCTCCCTTGATCCTTCACTTCTCTACCCTAAACATGGATTCCATTGTTTAAACATTTTTAAAAAATCCCAAAAATGTCTGAAATTTTTTTAATTAGCATTAATCAGAGTTGCCTAATGCAAAATTGATTGAAATGCCTTTATTAATAAAATTTTAAACCTGCAAAATGTGTTTCAATGCTGAAAACTTGAATATCAACCTAATATAAAAATTATGATGAAAACAGGGTGAAGGTAGTCGGTTGTTATTCAATTTAATTGATTTCATTTTCTGTAAAATAATTTTAAAATCATTTTAAAACAGGTAAAATCAAAAAAATGTCAAATTTTGTTGGAGCACCGGAGACAAATTCAACTTATAAGCATCTAACAAAATTTGACGAATGATGCTACTAAGTTGAATTTAGCTCTGGTGCTCCAACAAATTTTGTTGGATGAAAATTTGACATTTCTTAGAGTGTAGGTCTTTTAAAGTTTTTTTTATATCTTAAACATCTTATTTAGTGCAATTCAATATTCTTAAAGGAAATGAGAATGTTAAGTTTCTAATCAAGTTCCCCCCCCTTCCCATAGTCGATATTTGGGCCTTTTAATTTTTAATTTTTAATTTTTAATTTTGATTATACCTTGTCCCAGGGGATTGTTTTTAGAACTTGAAACTCTCCACCTTCAATATCCAAACTGAAAATATCCAAACTGAAAATATCCAAACTGAAAATATCCAAACGGAAAATATCCAAGACAAAACTTCAAGTGACTCCCCGATTCACAACAGTATCTTTTACACATTTATTTTAGTAACAATTAGATAAATATTATAGAATTTTATCTTTATAAAGTGTTGTATTCTGACAGTTTCCGTCTTTGTAGAACAAATAGGATATTTGAATTATTTTTAACGAGGCAAAGGTTTAAATGGTAGCATTCTGAATCTGGTATGCAACTCTTGAAATAAAGGTTTTCTTGATGTTTAGGGAATATAGTCTCTTCAAGAAAAAGATAAAGAAAAGAGAGAAATTAATCATTAAACAAACAAGAAAATCGCGGCAAAATTATAAATTTACCTAAAATAGTTAACTGTTGGGTTACCAAGAGCCTGTAAGATAGAGTAGAGAGGAAAGCATTGAAATTTAGGATGCTCTGCACCCTCATTCTTTAGCATTAAACCAGCGTAGGTCAGGCTAAAACAAGGCATAGATAATCATAGATACCACTGTTCAAAATTAAAGTGAATTTAAAATATTTTTTGATAATATAACATTTAAGATTAAATACTACGAATACTCAAAGAATAAGACTTTATTAAAAACTTTAACCTATTAATTTAATAAGATTTAGCAGCTGAACTTCGTTTTATAATAAGTGCACCGTTTATATTTTAAAATACTAATTGATTTAGCAAAGAACAAATTTAGTAAGAAAGTAAGAAAAAAAAGAAAAATTCCGTACAATCGTCTCTAAAGTGATATGTATAAACAGTTTACCTGTATTCCGTACAATCGTCTCTAAAGTGATATGTATAAACAATTTACCTGTATTCCGTAGAATCGTCTCTAAAGTGATATTATAAACAATTTACCTGTATTCCGTACAATCGTCTCTAAAGTGATATTATAAACAATTTACCTGTATTCCGTAGAATCGTCTCTAAAGTGATATGTATAAACAATTTACCTGTAGGGTAGAGTTGAAACCCTTGAGAGTGGTGAAAGACAAGTATTTATACTGAACAATCACATTTCAATCAAAAACAATCATATTTAAAGGGATTGCATGAGTCTTATATCAAATGACCCTTCATAAAAAGATGAAAATGCCCGATTCACAACAGTACCCTTAAAGGGAGTGACCGTCAATGTATGGTGGTTGAATTGAATATCTAGTAAAGTGGACAAATTTTTTAGGATTCATTTAAGACATATAAAACGTTTCTACCGAGTTTAAGTGCAAAGTCTACAATCAAAATCATGAATTTGTGTGGGTACTTTTTAGATCGTTTTTTTTAATTATTAAATAACGGCGACAGATAAATGTAAACCAAATTCTACAGTAAACTAATTGGTATCATCGAAAATAAGTAATCATATTTAATTATTAGTTTCTATAATCTCTTATTTTTAACAAAGATCTTCTGTAGATTTTCTTAAATTGTTATTGAAAAGACGACATTTGAAGCATTAGTAGAAATCTGCAAACAAATTCATAGAAAATAAGAAATTCAATATAATGATGAAACCTAAATAACTGATACTGACATTGATTAATTGACAAATTTATTTGCAGAAATATGTTCCTAATTAAAGATCTAATTAGTTTACTGTATATAATTTTTCGTCGTCGTTATTCAATAATTCAAAAAAAAACGATTCTGAAAACGTACCCACCCAAATTCATGATTTTGAACGTCGATTTTGATTAGATATTTGGTTTCAAGGGTACCGTTGTGTATCGTACATTACCATCTTTGAATGGGAGTCAATTGAATTTGCACTTATAAAGTTACAATCGCTGTAAGCTAAAAACTGAAGCTCTTTTCTTAAAGTGACATGTTTTGAAATGAAAAGTCAATAAAAATTAAATCAATTTTTACTTTTCTTGGAATTGCTTACAGAAACAGTTTTAAGTTTAATCTCGTGCAGGGAAGGAAACAAAAAACTTAAATCAATATTTTCTAGAAAAATATACAATAAATCAGTTAATTGAATAAAATTCCTAAAGGATTTTCTATTTTTTGCTATTCCTTCTTTAAAATGTCGAGGATGTGGTTCAACTAAAAGACCCTAAAACATGAAAAATAAACGGATTTAATTCAAATCGTTGTCAATGATATGCAAGCATTTTTTAAAAAACCCCAAGAAAAAATATAATATGTGTAATATAATATTTGGGGATAATGCAAAAATTTTAAATAAAAGTTTAATAAATGTTTTCAGAATTTTATTAATTACTTTTTTACTTACTTTTTTCTTTTTACTTAACCTCAGAAATTATTTGTAAGTTTTTTTTTATTGGGTTTAAAAAAGTCGGAATGTTTAACGAAAAGATCAACAAAATGTTATTTGAAAAAAATAACAGATTAAAAATCAATATTATTAAAAGATTTATATCAATTTTATTTAAAATTTTTGAGTTGGTCCCCATTTTCTTGGATATTTTATGCTAATCTCAGTTTCGAAATCCAATTTTGAAAAAATAATACTTTAAAAATTATTATTAAATTTTAAAAAATATTTTAATTTAGTTTTTAAACTTAATTGAATTCAGTGGTCAGTTAGCGGTTTTTTATGTCCAACATGAAGTGTGTACGGCATGTATATCCTACCGTCCAGCCATGGTTCAATTCAAAATATAGAGAATCAGAATGTCCTTCAAAGTTGTTTGCTCCAGCTTCGATAAAGAATCCATCTGAAATCAAAAAATGACATGTTGGGATGGGAGTAGGGGGGGGGGGAGGTAAGGGAATGGGTAAACTTCTTGGTAAAGGGGACAGTGCTTGGTCATGGTGCTAGTACTGTGCATTGAAGAAAAGTGCAGGACTTAGTGCTGTGTATTTATTCTGAAAATGTTCTCCATTGCTTTGCAGCATACGGGTCAGTCATATCTTTATAGGGTACCGTTGTGACTAAGACATGACATGAGGGTAACATGAAATTACGTCTACAGTTCCTTTTGATGTCAAAAGTTTAGTCCTTTTGTTACTTATCTTAATCTTTTCTATATCTATATTATATCTAATATCTACATCTATTTTCTTTTTCTATATCTTTGCAACCCAATTTCTTATCCCTTAGCCATGTCAAAAAATGAATTTTGTTACATCAAATAATCAATCAAATAAGTATAATATATCAAAAGTGTTCACCATTAGGTTGCAAAGATATAGAAAATTACCTTTAAGTTTTCCCTGGAAAACAATTCTATCCACCTCATAGGGAACTTGTTCATGGGCTCTAGAATATAATTTATATACAGGGTGTCTCATTAAACATGGGTTCTAGAATATCATTTATATACAGGGTGTCTCATTAAACATGGGTTCTAGAATATCATTTATATACAGAGTGTCTCATTAAACATGGGTTCTATAATACAATTTTTATATAGGATGTCCCATCAAACATGGGTTCTAGAATACAATTTATATACAGGGTGTCTCATTAAACATTGGTTCTAGAATATAATTTATATACATGGTGTCCCATCAAACATGGGTTCTAGAATACAATTTATATACAGGGTGTCTCATTAAACATGGGTTCTAGAATATCATTTATATACAGAGTGTCTCATTAAACATGGGTTCTAGAATACAATTTTTATATAGGGTGTCCCATCAAACATGGGTTCTAGAATACAATTTTTATACAGGGTGTCTCATTAAACATGGGTTCTATAATACAATTTTTATACTTGGTGTCCCTTCAAACATGGGTTCTAGAATACAATTTATATACAGGGTGTCTCATTAAACATGGGTTCTAGAATACAATTTTTATATGGGGTGTCTCATTAAACATGGGTTCTAGAATACGATTTTTATACAGGGTGTCTCATTAAACATGGGTTCTAGAATAACATTTATATACATGGTGTCACATCAAACATGGGTTCTAGAATACAATTTATATACAGGGAGTCTCATTAAACATGGGTTCTAGAATACAATTTATATACATGGTGTCCCATCAAACATGGGTTCTAGAATACAATTTATATACAGGGAGTCTCATTAAACATGGGTTCTAGAATACAATTTATAAAACATGGGTTCTAGAATACAATTTATATACATGGTGTCCCATCAAACATGGGTTCTAGAATACAAGTTATATACATGGTGTCCCATCAAACATGGGTTCTATAAGAATACAGTTTATATAAAGGGTGTCTCATTAAACATGGGTTCTAAAATACAATTCATATAAAGGGTGTCCCATCAGCTGTTTTGACGTTTATCGGTAACAAACAAACAAGCAAACACCCAGACAAGCAAAGTGTATAAATAGATGCATACTTTAAATGCTCCTCTATAGGTTTATCCAGGTTTTATTCTTCTACGGATGGTTCTTGTAACAATCTCTTTCTAAAATGTTAACAATGGTTAAAAACACAATACAGTAGTAGGCTATTTTATCAATACAGTGAAGACGACTTTCGGTTACAATTGAGATTTTTATCAAGCTTTTAAACAACCCGGATACACAAAAGCACGGAAACAAAGATAACCTGTCGACTAACAAAGAGAACCTGTCAACTAACAAAGAGAACCTGTCGACTAAGAAAACTTTTCTTTGATTACATGTAAACTTGTAATTCGATAAAAGCGCTTCATTAAGTATTGATATAATCGCCTAAAACTGCAGGTTTTATAGTTTTAAATAAAAAAACATTTACTACTCTACAAAGTGGATTTTCTCCGTAATCTCTCTTCTTTTTATTTTTTCTTCAAAGTGTAAAACTCCAAATTGTGCGGGTTTTTTTTCTCCTAGTACTAATGGAAATTTAACATCCTAAAAGAATCATAACTTTTTTCGACAAAAACCTTCCCTGGGTCATGTCACACAAAAATTACAAAACAAGCTAAATTTAAAAATCGATAAACATCAATATTATGTATATAAAAAGCATTGGCTTGTCCTCTTTAGTTGCATAATGTATGCAATACAGCTATATAATAAAACAAAACATTTATATACATGTTGCGTATAGCCGGCCAAACGGCTGGACCAATTGGGCTGACATTTTTTGTGGCCAGGGAGTGTTACAGGCGATACAAAAATTCGACATTTTTTTCTTCATTTTTTTCCACGGGCAACGCCGGACCCATCAGCTAGTTATTAATAAAAGACATGTTTATTGTATTGATAAAATAGGTGAGGAAAAAGACTAAATCGTTTTATTTTAATATTACCTAATAACATCAGCTAGCTGAGGACTGTCTTGTTGTAGGCAAGATAACAAAGGTAAAAATTCGATTTTAAATATTTCATTTTCAGATCCTAAAAAAAACACTTTTTTACTGTACATTCTGTTGTATACATAACGCATAGTGTTGCACTGCAGTTAATAATGTGGGCGTTGGAAAAAGTTTTCCTTAAGCAGTCCCCCCCCCCCTGTCAAAATTGGTTGAGATCCCCTTATACTTAAAAACTGTCAGCGTAATTTCAAGTGACCCTCCGGTCCGTGCAAAAATGGTAATGCCCGATTTACAACGGCATCCTTGAATCCTTAAAAATTAAAAATAAATTTGAAAATAATGTCGTCTTCCTGAAAAGTGTTTAATTCTCGATTGATGCTTATGTAAGAAATGCGCAACTCACTTTTGCAGAGAAACCACAATTGAAAAAACAGTTTTTCAAACATAAAATCATGAATATCGAATTTATAATGAGCTTAATCTGATTATCCAATGTACACACTTTTGTTTTTCTTCTTATAATCCTCTTTTTGGATATTTCTACTGTAAAAAAGTTACATTTGATAACAATTACAAAAACAATGCTATATCGCATGGATTAATATTCGATTAAATTAAAGTCAGATGTTCACAATCAAAAGCCCGTTTTTAGAGCATTCAAACAAATATAAATTTAATTATGCTAAAATGAAATTATTAAAAAACATATTTCAGGACTATTGTCATTTTGAACGTTAGTCTTAATAAACATTAATCCAAAACTTACGTTCTTTCAAACGATGCTTAGTTCAATTGATATGACACCATCAACACCAGAAATCAAACCGGGTTTTAAAAAGTTAAAGAGTACATCTTTACTTGACACACTGATTGGTTACATTTTTAACTTCTTTCTTGGATATCGAATTCGTTTTAAAATAGTCTTGGGTTTAGTAAAACCAGGAGTTTAAGCATTAATCTTGATATCCATTATTCTAAAGTTTTCAGCTCAGACAAAGCTTTTTTGGATACCGTTGTAAACCGGGCATTGCCATCTTTGCCATCACTTGAAACTACAATTACAGTCCCTTTAAACTTTTAATGTTTACCTTCAGAATGATCGAACTGTGTACCTTCAACATGCAGTTCCCAAACTAAAAAAAATAAGAATTGTAGCTTGAATCATTAGGGTTAAATCGGGTTAAGCTTTTATGGTTCCATTAAACCCAGTTTGAGAACATTTAGTAAATTCTTGAATTGAACACAGTTCTGAACGTTTAGTCGTTTGTATCCAATAAACGTAAAACGACCCTGAACCGATCGGGCCTCACATTTTTTGGGACAACTGACATGACGGTCACATTTGTAAATTTGCCGTTCAAAAATGTCAATATTCGTTATTTTAAAAAATTATCAAAAATTCAGTTTTATAGTTGAAGTGAAACGGAAGCAAATCAAACTAATAACAAAACCGAGTTCGGAAACTTTGTGTTGCTAACGCTTAGTCTCGATATTCAATATAAGGGCACTTTTAAAGTCGAGGATCAATTTTTAATTTCTCAATTAAAGTTATCCCAGAATTAACCATCACGAGATAGCGAAGAGAAGTAATTATAAGATTGAGCTGTGATTCATGCTTGATCATCACAAAAATTCTGATTTCAGGCAAAAACTTGTCTAACAAAAAATTATTAAAAATCTAAAAATCTATTTTACCTACAGAATATTCAAATTTTATCGGATGAGTTGAGTTCTCGTCATCTTTCCAAGCTCTAAAATCAACATACGGTCGTCGGCGTTTATATCAATACAATGAAGACTACTTTTTTATTTAAGTTTTAATTTCAAATAAGCTTTTTTTCAAATTACAAGTTTACAAATGAACAAAGAGAAGCTGTTACTTGACAATTTCTCTTTTTTTAAATGTTTATGCGTATCCACTATCCGTGATGCTTAAAAGGTTAGTAGAAATAAAAAATAATAAACAAATGTCGTCTTCATTGTATTTACATAACCTCCTACCACTGTATGTTATTTCCAAACCAAATAAATTGGGAGTCTTTGCCAAAAACTAAAATTTTCTAATCCCTTTATCTTTTCAACGTATTGGAGTAAATCCTTGCTATTTCAAACTTAAATTATTTGATCTAATATTGCATCCATTACAAAATCAGAGTTTGAGGCAAATACTCATTTTCTATGTTTGTCCAAATTTATTTTAGAATTTATAAGAATTTAACCTTGGTAGTCCAACTTTTCTGAAACAATTTTAACATTAAAAGAGAAGTACAGGGTTTCCCACAAAGGATGAGACTTCAGAGACGATTGTACGGAATTTGTTTAATACATTTCCTTACATTCAGGGTTCTATGTAGGCCAAAACTGGCTTATTTTTGTGCTTAATCATTTTGTAAACCATCAAAATACTTAATTAAGTGCAGAAACCAAAATGCAATTGCTTCAAATCGTCATATTTTTAAATTTTATGTCGTCTTTACAGTCTCATCCTTTGTGGCTAACCCTGTACAATAAAATAAAGTCAAAATAAGTGAGTTTTACATGATAAAGGTTCTCAGGATACTGATTCAGTCTTATTTAGTGCAGTTTAAAAATATTGTAACAATATTTGAATAATCTACAAATCAAAACTTTTTTAATGTTAAATTTTCCTGATGCTTTCTTCACATTCTGGGTTGTAATTAATATGGCACTCAACACCCGCTATCACGATTATCATTAATAATATTTTCTTAAGCAAAATCATTCTAAAAAAACAAACAAATTAGATTACAGGCGTTTTCCAAGTAATTGATTTGATTTTATTGATACAAAGCTGTAAGGGCGCCTCGCAACCCTCTTCTAGTAAAATTTTTAGAATTTAAATGTTGCTTTCACGCCGCCTTTTTTCTTCGTAATTGTATAACACAAAGTTTTGCGGATTTTTCTGTTCTCATGTAGAGTTTTCTAGAAAAAAATCGACAATTTTGGGCCCGATCGGTTTAGCCTTTCTTAAAATTTATTGGACATTAACTGCACCCACCCTGATAGATATACAAACAAAGTATATGTCTACATAAATATAGAGATCCTTGTTTGAAATCTAATTGATAATTTTCATATGAATTAAAGTTAGTTGCACATTTACTATGAGGGAAAGACTTCCTCATTTTTATACTAAGATAAAGGGTTAAAAGTCCAGTAGTATAACATCTTATTTATCAACTAAGTTGCATCACTTTTAGTTTTAGTCTTGATTAGTTTTTTTATGTGTACGAGTATACACGGACATAAACAAAAAAAAGATTGTTTATATCGCATCTTTTCCACAGATCCACTGCATTCATATATTGGAAATTTACTTAGTGTCATATTTTTTTTATAAAATATTTCAATTTATCCTCTAATTTCAGTGCTGTATACCTTCCGATTATATACACAAACTTAAGTATTTGGGCCCGAAAAAGTTAATTTTTAAGCAAAGTTATGTTAATAATAAGTGAATGGTAAGCTTTAACGATGGTTAATAACATAACTAGGTGTACCTCGCCATGAATGGTTGACATTGCACAAAAAATGAATATGTGAAAATACATTTTTTAATTTAGAAATAGTCTGAAGATTAGTAATTAATTCAGTAAAAAACCCAGCTTCAGAAGAATGGGTTAAACTTAGGGTGGGCAGGTTCTTCAAGAACACACCTAGCCCTATGAATTGTGATATTATTCTTCTTAGACGTAAAAAAACACCAAGTTGATTATGCAAAAATATCTACGTTGTTTTTTTTAGTTTTAAATAGATGCAGGGTGTCCCACGAAACATGCCAGGTGTGAGACAACTTGAAGTTCGTCTCTGACAATGAATGTAAGGCAAGGAAAGTCAATTGCTGTTTTGTATACTTTGTGTACATATTGAAACCAGTTCTATTTGGGGGATTTTATAAACAATAATCGCGAAACTGTAGTACACAATTTAGCCATGTCATTCAATTATTTTTTATGAGTCCATTTACCTTTCAACATTTATATCTACTAACTTGGAAACCCAGCTTTACCTGGAGCCTAAACTTTTTCTATAAAATTAAACCTATACATATTAATGTAGGTTTATTTAGCCATGCTTAACGCATTCCTGTCCAGTAGTTCAAGAGTTATGATTGGACATCAAAACAGACAAACAGAAATTACAACATTATATTTAGAGATAGTAGATAATTAAAAAGAATAATGCAGTCTTTGCCACAAACTCTGATTTTCTAATTTCTATACCCTTGCAACCTAATGTCTTAGGCCTTAGATATGTCAAATTATGTTTTTTGTTAGATCAATTGATCTAAGTTTGAAATAAGTTTTACACCATCATGTTGCAAAATTATAATTCTTTTGTGAGAAATCTCTAACGTTATAAGCAAAAAATTCGAAATACTTTCAACATGTTAGATATTATAAACAACCCACACTGCAGATGCGAGGAGGAGAAACTAAGTGTAAAAACTGCCAAGTCATGGCCTCATTGGTATATATGTCCGTGAAACAGGATTGAATATCGAGGTACTCCCAAGTGACTTTTAATTTTTAGAGATAGCGGTATGTCTGATTCACACCGGTACCATTTAAACCTTTTTTTATTCGCAAGTCACTTTAATAGAAAAACGAGGGTTTCAAGGGTACTGTTGTGAATCAGACACGACACTTAAAAATGGGTGGCATCTTGAAGATACGTTATTAATCACCATATAAACTAAGCTTTCGGCGCTTGCTTCCGAAACAAAATGAATAAAACTAAAAATTAGTGGGGTTTTGTGGAGAGTACGGTCATCGGATTAAAAAATATTTTTTTTATAAAATATATTTTTTTAAACTTATTGAATCTAGAAATCTCCTTCCTGTATTGTGGATATGACAGATAATGAAAAGGTATGAAAATATTTCTAGTCAAATTTTTAGTAAGTTCTATTTATGGACTAAATTTATGGACTAAAATTACGGACTAAATTTATGGACTAAATTTATGGACTAAATTTATGGATGAAATTGTCTCTTAAGATTACAACAATTGTCCCTTAACAATTAAAAAATGCATTGTTATTAGGGTTTCCACGAAACGAGCATGTATTGTTGCGCTAAATTTGAGTAATTTTTGCGCACAAATATTTTTTGCAAACTTTTGCACATCTTTTGTGCATAAAGCGCATTATATTTTTGTGCGTTTTTTGGGGTAATTTGAGAAAAACGTACATTTTTACTTAAAACATGATAATTTTAAGCAACTTGATCAAAATTGATAGTTTCAGCACAGAAACAAACAACTAAAGGGTTATTCAACACTTTACAAACAATATCATGATATTCGACTCTAAATTGGTTACGTTTAGTTAGAAAAGGTCAAATTGAGGAACAAAAATTAATGAAATACTAATTGAAAATTGATGCATAGTTCTTTTTTAGATGTCAGAATCGTTGAGTGGTGGCAACCTTTGATATATGAAATGTTGACTACTTCTATTCTAATGTATATGATTGAAATATTAAAATATACAGCCTCAAATTTAAAGTATCGTGACGCCTTTGGTTTTNAAAGTTTTTTTTAATTTTGATAATTTATGTTATAAATTCCTATGACCAGAATAAATCATTGATTTTTTATTTGAAAGATGGATCCCATGTCAGGCTGTGACACCCCTACTCTTGTGTTTATATTTGAACCCAAAGACAGTACACTGCAGTACAAAAAATGCGTACACCACTGAAATGACTTTCCTTGCCTTACATTCATTGGTCTCTGATATTTAAAATTTTTAATATTTACGGTAATTTTTAAAGCATAAAAAAGGCAGACTACACTTTGAAAATGCAATACCTAGGCTAGGGGTATTTTAAGACTCTAACATATAAAAGTAGATTGACAAATTAAAGCCACAAATTATTTCAAAGATCAAAGACGACCTTGAAGTCATGTTGCGTGGGACTCCCTGTACTAGAAGTTTTTAAATAATTTTTTTTTCTATTTAGAACTCTTCTGTATCATGAATACGGAGAAGTACTGGTGGCTGTTACTGAGAGTTTGGTGGTCGGTCAATTCAGGTAAAATTTAGGAGGTTCAGGTACAGTTTACAGAAACATGATTGGTAGACATACAGAACTTGAAATCAAATATTGAGTTTACTGAGATTGGAACTTTTGTGTGAATCTTGGACGCTTGATAGCCAATAATGAAGAAATTGAGTCTTTGCCACAAACTAAAAGTTTATAATCCGCATTTCTTTGCATTTTTTTGGTTTAAACCTATTTCAAATCTTAGATTATTAGATTTAACAGAATTCATGATTTGAATAATATCCAAGGTCTAATACACTGGGAAATGCTAAGATTAGATATAGGGATCGAAAATTAGAGTATGAGGATAATTGCTTGATACTTTAATTTAAGTTATCCCTACATAGTAAGCCCACCACGGTAAATCGAAGAGTTTTTAAAGTAATCCTATAGATCTGCACAAAACGGAGATCAATTCTTGATCCTAATATTCAGAAAACAAAAGTTTTGACGACTGAAAACTCCTAGATTGAACTAAACAAGGATGTATCAAATAATTAGAATAAAATTTGTAAATCCGTTATGAACAAAGTTTAAACTGCACTTATTGATTTATTGTTGTGTATTTGTAAATATGGAAAGTAGCTGAATCATGATGTAAATCCTTGATATCTTAAATTTAGATTATTTAATCCAACAGAACTCATTGTTGGAAATATCTATTCGCTGCAAAGATTTAGGTATTAGAAAATTAGAAAATCAGAGTTAGTTGTTGTGGTAAAGACTTAATTACTTATCATTCTTAGATATTCTTGAAGTATTAAATACTAACTTTAATATACGGTATACAATAGATAATTAAATATCGTCTTTATATTTGTAAATTTTACACACCTGTACCATTTGTACCGTTTACCCGAGTTTTTCCCTAAAAAAGTGGACCCACTCAACTTAGAATCTCATAATCAAGCCGAGAATTACGAGAACATTTCCGTGGTTCTTCCGAGTTAACTAATCGGTAATTTCCTAGAAGGCC